>NW_026556511.1:0-34994 GCF_029017545.1 Prosopis cineraria
CCTGCATCTACTTTCAAGATTAGATGTGAAATTTGGCAAGAAGAGGAAAGATCAGAGATGCACTGATGAAGATAGGCATTGCAAGAGAGGAAATCCATGTCATGTGATGAAGGAAAGGTTAAATCAAGTCAAATTTCAATAGATTTGTGCAGTTCAAGTATGTTATTCATCTTCTATAAAAGTAGAGACCACGATAGAATTTAGTGGGATGTAGGCTTAGAGAGAGAGAGAGAGAAGGGCTAGAGAAAGCAGAGGAGAGACCAACTGAAGCAATAAAGGAGAGGTCGATCTAGAGCCATAAGAAGAATAGGGAGAATGAGGTGATCAAAGCTTTGAGAGGAGATGAATTTAAGAGGGAAGAGTAATAGTGAACAAGAAAAGAGCTAAAGGAGAGCGAGCCAAAGGAGAGCGATCCAAAGCTTAGCAAAGCAGCCACATGATATAGAAGGGAAGACTGAACCATGAAGGGGAGTATATTAAAATGAAGGAAAAAAGAAGAAGAGCTAATTAGAGATAACTATCTTTATTAAAAGGTCTAAAGTCAATCTTTGTTTGATTTAATGCATTTAGATCAAAATCAATTCGATGTTCTACTTCTAAACTTTAAGATTGATTCCTTGCCTTAATAAAAGATGATATATATTGCTAGTAGATTTTGTTATATTGTGATGGGTTTTGTATATGCACATGTGCTTATTAGAATGGAGTGCTCTCTGGTTTTATTATTATATATGCTCTTATCATGAAAAAGTGTTTGTTCTACCTCAGTGATTTATGCTTGTTTAAGCCTTTTACATGATTGGAGATAGATTGGCAATCTATGACCTCTTTTGTTGAAGTACTTTCTTTCCCATTTTCTAAAAAAAATTGATCTCATTATTGTGTTGTTTGCATCATGAAAGATGTCCATTAAGGTGTTTGAAAATATGTGGTGATGATCACAGGAAACCATAACTTGTGTAGATATCATTGCCAAAAGTGCTCATACAAGCACCCCTTTTAATTCCTATTTTGATTAGGTCATCCTTAAATATATGAATGCATTTATGTATGAAAGGAGTTTAATCTGCTTACATTGTCCTTGATTGCCACTTTTATCAATTAAATATATAGATATTATATATTATGTATGTTATGTATGTATGTATGTATGTATGTCTGTATGTATGTATGGTATGTTGGTGAATATAAGAGTATCCTACCTAGTTCAAAATTTTTAGATAAAGGCCATGGTTTGAAAAATACTTTTTCCTCTCCCTCTCTTTTTTAAAGTTCTTATATGGTTGGCATAAGTTAGTATGGGGTCACTAATTAGTTACTTATAATCTCCTGTGTGATATTGTGCCTTTTAATGGTTAAAGGTATAGCTCTCTCATTTTTAGGATCTTCCAGGTACTTAGGAATCAAATATTGGTTGCATACTAACTATGGTAATTTGCTAAGCTCAAATGTTTTTGTTCACTTCAGTAAGAGGGGTTGTGTAATTATCTCTTTTTCCAAACTTGTAAATGTTATGCATTCTGAATTTCTTTAAAAAAACTCTAAACTAAAGTTCTATTTGCTATCCCAATTGTTTTGATTTAGCTTTGAGCACATCCTCATCATATTGTGTGTCTCAAGCCATGAGGGATTCTTGCGATTGTAAGTTGGATTTTAAATGCATTTAGCATGAAAAAAATGCATAGACTCAGCAAGTTTGTTGGTGTTATCTTATTGATAAGGATGAGATTTCGATTTGGTGTTAATCATTTTTGGAGAAAAATTAGTACTGTTGGGGAATTATATAATGGCTACTTACATGGTTTATATGATTGTTGTTTTAAAGGAAGAATGTTGCTGCTTCATTTATTTATTTTTCTTCCTTTTAAATATCTTTTAAGCATCAAGCCAAGTATCTAAGATTGCATGGCCAAGTCAAAAGAAAATAATGGTCCGCTCCCTATTATATTGCTTCTGTGAATTTTGTTTAAATGAATTATCCTTGAACATATATATCCTTTCATACTCAAATGGTAAACATAAATATCAATTTTTAAATTTTGCCATGTAAGATTTTAAGAGTCTCTGCAAGTATTTAAAATGATTTCATACTATGTAAATAAATAAGATTTCACAGGTATGAATTTATATATGTATATTTTTTGAATACAAAGCCATAGAAAACCCATGCAAGAGTGAATTTTTATATATTAAACATGGGTTCCAGTGGCTCATTATTTAAATTAATAATTTTGTTTTTATCCTTTCCCAAATATGATTTAAATCAACTAAAAACATTTAAGTGGTATCATGTGAGATTTGTAAAATCTTCATACATATTCAAATTAATCATCTCATCATATGGGATAACAAATTCTCATAGCTATAGTGATTATTAATTTATATAGTAAATTAATAAGTAGAAATTGTGAATATATAATATAATAAACATTTCAAACTAATTACTTAAATTAATATATTTAAATTATGGCATGACTAGCTCTTTTAGTCACGTGAGATTTTTAAATTTTCATATACCTTTAGGATAATCATATCTTTATGTGAGCCAATAGGACTCCGTAATTGTAACGATTATGATTTTTATAGAAATATTTATTATATGATAAATCAAGAAAGTTTAAAAACATTTTGAAATAATATATTATCTAATAATTTTGTCAAGTGAGATTTTTAAATCTCTGTAGATATTTAAGATAATTATATTACCATATAAATCAATAAAACTTTGCAAGTATGACGATTAAATTTTTTAAAAAATATGTATATACGTGCTTAAGAAAAATATTATAAATACTTAAAAATATAAGTAAATAAATTAAGTTGTTAAAATATTTTATCATGTGAGATTTTAAAATCTCCACAAATATTTAAATAATTGTATCATTGTATGTGCCAATAAAACTCTACAGGTATAGCGGTTAAATTTTTAAAAATAATAATAATAAAATGAAAAAATTTAAACTATTTTTCTTTTTTCTTATTTTAAAATTTCAAAAAAGTGGAGAAAATAATTGAAATCAAATTACTTTTTTGCAAGTTGAAACACACACATTCAAATTTCATAAATTATTTTATTTACAAAATAGTAAATTATTTTTAATTAAACTCTCTTAAAAAATTTTTTACCAACAACTTATAATGCTAAACTACATGAACTTTGACCCTATAGTAGAGTATGTAGGTCCCAAGCCTAATTCTAGGTCAAGTTCTCCCTTGTAATTAAATAAATGTTCTTTATTTTATTATTATCATTTGTTATATACCAAACATGTGAATAAGAAAGGGATAATTAAAGTAAATTTAAAGTCATATTAATTTAGCACAATTAACTTCAGGCAACCATTCTCACAAATGGGTGTTATGATGTACCTAACATCTTTCCCGCACTCAATCAACTCTCAAACCTATTTTCTTATTTCATGGACCATCTTTATCTCATTTAAATGTTTCTTAAGATTTTCCTCGACATTTTAGTGGCGACCCCTATTTTGTCGTTTTCATTTTGAAGGTCGAATCTTTGCTCTTGTGTGCTGTTCATGTCGCATTTTTTAGGTGTGAAACTTAAGGAAGAAGATTTTCAATCTATTGAGGCTATGAGCCCAAACCTGTTGATCTAAGTAGATTTAATAGAAATGGTTTGGTTGTTTAAACCTAATAAATATGATTTTACAAGTGCTTGGTTGGTGGAGGCAATTAATTACCAAGATCAGGTAATTAATGAGGTAGTTAGAAAAGTTAATTGCCATCAATAATGATTCAATGGTCTATTAATGATAATATGAATTAAAAGTAGCTATTGAACCTAATGGTATGTTTGAAGGTAAAAGATTATGATTTTTGTGAGTTGAAAGTGTTGAGCCAGAGTATTAGGATTTATACTAATGAGAATATTAATGATTGTTGATGTAATTAATTTGTAGATTAATTATAATTTGGCACCATTCAATCTTTTGAGAAGCTTTGGGAGAAATTACATTGAAGGATAAACTTTTAACTTTTCAAAAGTTTGAGGTAATCAAAAAAAAATTTAGTTTATGCATTTGTTTGTTAATTAGTTATAAGTCATTATAATTTGTTGGGGAAGAGATAGATATGCCTTGAACATGTATTGGATGCAATTATGGCGTAAACATTGACTTTAACCTTAATAATATGTTCATGTGTAACTTGATGATAAATGATTTTATTTGTGCATAAATATGCTAACATGAATGAATCATATGATATGATGATGACAATTTGAATTGAATGAGATTGAGGAGAAGATTGAGACTGTAATAAGGAATAAATGTTATAAATAGAAGGCTATATTAGTAAATTTTGATGATTGAAAATGCATACCATGATTTAAATTCTTAAGAGCTTGTAAATCAAGAGTTGATGTATAAATGTGTGCATATTATGAGTTGAGCATGGGTGCATGGCATGATCCTTGTGGTAAGAATTTGTCGTAGGAAGAGGAGTACAAAAATTGAAATCCAAAAGGTAACGCCATCTTTTAGAGCTTGATGGCTTACCTTTTTATTTTTATTATCTCACTTATTCTTTGAAAAGCTATCCCAGTTATCTATCAAGAGATTTGAATTTAACTACTATCTATCGATTCATGAGGAGACTAGTTTAATGGTACGACACCTATGGTTATTAGTATTAGAAGAAATTGGGACTCATAAGTAAGTGTAATAATCTTAGTTGTGTAGCTTCTCACTAGCTAAAGACTTGGGTAATCCAATTACAAGGGTGTAGTGTAACATTTTGAAAAATTTAACTTAAGGTTAATTAGGTTATTAAGGATGAATTAGACAACTGAGAGTTAATTTAGATTAAAAGATAATGTATAGACAAGTAATAGGTCTATCAGACCCTAGTTAGTGCTTAGAATTAGACCCTAGGTGGTATTAGGCCACATTTGGGCCCAATTAGATGAATTGGGTTTAGAACCTAAATTTTTGGTCTTTGGCCGCAATCAAAACTCAATTTTGAAGCCTCCAGATCCACATTTTAGCTCAAAAAATTAGAGAGTTAAGTTAAAATTTGAAGTTAAACGAGAAGAGCTTTGCTAGGGCTTATTGTGAGAATTTAATTGAGTCTATTTGGAGCTTCTAATCACTTAGGTAAGTGCCGACAACTTCTTCTCTTCCTCTCTTGTGCATTTTTATCATTGTTTTTTGCAGTTCTTTAAGAATCCAAAAATGGGTTGTGATTTTTCCTAGAATTTTAACTTCAAAGGGATTAATTGGTGTTTATTTAAGTGTCTAACCTTTGAGTTATGATACTAATGAATTTTTAGGATTTTAAATTGAGGTTTGAAGTAAATTCTAGAGCTAATTAATTGTGTTAAGAAGGTACGAAGTATTAATGGTGTTGATTAGACTGATGAGAGTCTAAATGAACTAATGGAAGTTAAAAATAAATTCAGTTGTGGGTAAATGATCATAATGATATTTTTAAGTTTAGGCCTTGATTAGAGTTAATTAAAGATAATTGGTCATTAATAACTATTGATGTGTTTAATTGTAAATTGATCATTGCCAGGGCTATTGAGCTTATTGGAGGCTCCATTTAGTACTCACGAGTATTCTTGGTTAGTAAACCAAGAGTTGAGGTAATCAAAAATTTAAGTACAGTATATCATTGTATTTGCATTTACATTTTAAGCATTATTATAGATAACTTGAAATGAGCTTATGGATGAATATGTTGATTTTAAACTATTACCTAAATATGAAACATAACTCATTATGATGAAGTGTTTGGTGATTATATTTATATAGATATTATCTGGTAATTAAAATATGAATTGTGGGTTTAGATCAACTATGAGTTGATTATATAATGAGCCATTGTAAACTATAATGTGGTATAAACTGTGATAACCGTGCAAGTTCTAAAAATTATAAGGATGATGAATTACTATGATATGTATGAGCTTCTATTCACATTTGTTGATTGAACTTGCATGATTATAATGGGTGAGAATTTACCTTAGTATAGTAGAGGGATTATGATAGAAAATGCATGTGGAGTAGCCTTTATTGAGTTTATGCACAGTGGTTGGCATACATCATTACTACATGTATTTAGTATTGCTAATAACCTACAAGTACAGCATGGGTCAGGCACGATGCTCAGTATCACCTGTCCTGAATTGGATGATGTGGGTCAGGTACTTATGATACTTTAAAATTTGAGTAGAGGGAATCCATAGTCCAAGAGTGAATGTGAGAGCCTTTGGCTGGATGACCCTTCACAATTAGAGAGCGAGGCTAATCCAATCACATGAACTAAACCTATATGAGATAATAGCCCATGAATTCGATTAGATGATATAAGGAGTGGTATAAAGCGGCTACATTTGATCATGTGAAACACATTATAAAAATGCATTGCGAATAATGTTGGTTTGCCTTATGTGATATTAAACTCTTAATTATTATGATTGCCACACTTTAATATACTTGATTAAATTACTTGGTTATGAGATGTTTATCTCACTCCAGTAGTTTAATGTTTACAGGCGAAGATCAAGTTAAGAGCAAAAGGAGGCCTTATAAAGCTAGAGACTAAGTAATCAATTATAATGTCTCTAGTTTTATCTTTTATTTGTAATTTAAATAAAATTATTGCCAACTAGAGATCTTTTATATTAACTTATGTTTGTTTAAAATCTACTTGTATTTGTAGTCTTAAACATTGAATTTAGTTATTTTTTGATTTTCTTAGCCATAGAAGGGTCCAAACCCCTAATATGACCATGGTAGTGTGCTAAGATAGTTTGAACAAATATATCTTGACAAATTAAATGAGTTTAACATGTTTTGAGTGATTATTTAACTTGAATGTAAATAATTTCATTCACCACCTATTATGTGCTTTATGATGATTGGGTGGTTAACTCTTGTGTTAAGAGTTATTTGATAATTGTGACTATTTAGACAAGCGTATTAGGATTTATTGAGTATGGTTTAAGTCCTTGTGTGGGCTAATAGCTTATGGTTTGAGATTTGGATACTTGGTTGATGGTTTAGAGGTAAAAATGTGAAATTGTGGTTCTGAGTGTCTAAATTCTTCATCTAATGTCAAATTGAAATGAAACTAAAACCATTAGCTAGATTATAAAATTGTTGAAGTGTGAACACTTAAATCACCTTAATTGGAAGTTCAAATCAAAAGTTATGCACGTCAAAAGTTATGCACATCAAAAGTTCATAGTTGGGGAGCTATCATGACAGTTGTTGTCATATCTTTAGCCATGACCAATAGCTTTTTGGCTATAGCCAAAGGACTTCACGAGACTATTTGGCCGTAGCTAAAAATTTCACTAGAAGTGTTGGTCGCACCTTAATGTTGTTTGGCTGCAGCCAAATGCCCTTATTAAGAAAAAATGATCCTTTTTACCTTATTTTAACTTATTTTTAATATTAATTATTTCTCATGCTTCCTAAGTATTTTTTACTCTAATTTATGATGGATAAATGACCTTTTAAACCTAATTTTTAGATTTAATGATTTATGGGATCCCATCTTTAAGGGGTTTTCTTACTTAGCCTTTTAAGTTTTTTATATAACCAAGGTTGATATTTTTCTTTTCATAACATCTTTTATTATTAAATTAGTTATAAATATCATTGGAGCTCTACTTTAAAGTTAAGTACACACTAATTATATGTTTAAGAATTGGAAATTTTACACGCAGCTTACTAAATAGCCACTAGTTTATGTTGGATGTATTAGGAGGGTATAAAAATGGCATTGATCATGTATATCATACTTTAGCCTCATGATTGTTATTATAGTGGTCATACATCTCTTATTGAGGACACGTGCGATCTTTACATATTGTTATTGTCAAACACATAGTTGTATGTATTGTGACTAAAATTAATGAAATGATTATTGTTGTGATAAATTTATGAATATGTGATCATATGTTAATTCCATTTGTATCATTATAATTAGTTGACATACATTTCTATAGGCTAGATTAGCCTTAGTTATTGAGTGGATGTACTCACTCCTTTCTTTTTAATAGTATAGGTGCTAGCTCATTGGATTAAAATAGGAAAAAAATAACTTGAGGCATAGGATTGTAGTATCCTAACTCATAGGCCTAAATTATTTTAAGATTTAAAAATTGCCAACTAGGAACCTCATTATTTTGACTACTTGTACTATTTGATATTGATAATTTGAGTAAACTGTGTATTTTAAACCTTATAATATTGTATGTTAGATATCAATGCTTAGTTAAGGTCAAAATATTAGTGTAAAAATAAAATTGATGATATGGATGTCTGTATTAAAGTAATGTGTAAGTTGGTTTTGCTTTCTGTTTGTGCAATTAAGAGGTTGAGCATTAAAATTGTAAATTTGTAAGTTATTGTGTTGTCATGGTGTACTATACAGGCCTGTTAAAGTTCATTGATTGTGATCTTAAGGCTGTTATGAGCATTTGGCACTTGGATATGAAATTAGACTCCCTAATTGTGCTTGAATTGAAAAATGAGTAAGTTTACAAATAAGTATCCAACCTTTTAATGAGAAATGATATGTGAGTGAGAATACTGCTATTTGTTAGTGCTTTGAGAGATCTTTTTATAAACAATAGATCACTTCAATCAGATGTCCAACGAAGAAATAGGGTGCATCAAAAGTTTATCCTGAGAACGATCATTTGACAGCACTTATGCTGTCATAATTTGTGTGATGCTCCCGGTACATGACACAGAGAAAAACATGCCACAATGCATAAATGATATATCATGAAGCACCTTCATTTTACTATACTCATTTATTTTTTCAACTTTAGTACAAATGTTTTGATACAAATTGGCATCCTATGCTTTTGTAAACTTGCTTTACTCTTATTTATGATTCACGAAAGTATATTTTAAGTGTTTCAATAGTTTGAAAACTTGGAATCCCATTTATGTAACTTTTATAAATTTGGTAATCTAATTGGATTAAACCTTATGATTACCTTAAGATCAGAGTTAATTATGGATTAATAAGAGTGATTTTACATATATTCACCAAAATTTACCAAATTCAAAGAGTTTAAATCATCATTTTAATATTTCACAATTACATTGATGTACGAAGCCCTATTGCATATTTTTAAAATAAAGACAATATATAAATTCATATAGTTACATGTATATAAAATATAATTTCAAGTTCATAAACACCTATAATTACTTTAACAAGTAATAAGACAAAATAAATTTTTCTCAATTATTTTAAATCTTTGAGAACGAACTAAAGTCAAGCACTTAGATGCTTCACAAGGTTAAGCTATAATGAACAATAACAACCATTACCAATAATCACCAAAGTCATCTCTTCGAACTTCTAAATTTCACACAATTAAACTTTCTTACTACAAGCTCAATCTCTCATGCAATGAGTTTCATAATTCTTATTGACTTTATTTAACTCTCATTAGCTTAAATCATCACTAATTTAATAACCAACAGTCCAAAATCATTTTTAAATATGTTTGTTTTTCCTTTTCCATGTAAATATCATGCTTTCCACAATATAAAAGAACGGCTACAAATTTTCCGTCAAATATGCAAGAGGAGTCTTCCATTCATCCATATAACAATTCAATGAATTATGCTAATTAATAAGTTAGACATTATTGATAAATATTTTTTTATATATGGATTTTGAAAAAATAGGGAAAAAAATCAAATAAATTCATCCAAGCTTGATCCCAACTTAAACCAAACCAAATTGATTAATCAAAAAATCAAGATCTCCTTCTAAGGTGAACTGATTAGCTTGGTTTGGCTTAATCTTTTGCCAAAACCAAACCAAACTAAGTCTTTAAATACCCTTACAGCCTGTTTGGATTGAGTGTGAAATCAGTTTTTCAAGCCAAATGATCTATTTTAGTAAAAATTATTTAAACAATCAATTTTTTTATAATTGATTATTGAGCTAAAATCACATTTCAAAATAAGCTTTGAGAGATTGCTTATTAATTCAATTTTACTGTTAAATAATATATTTTATTTCTCAAATAAAGTTTAACAAATTTAATAATATTAAATACAACTTTATCAATAATTTAATTTTCAAACATAATGTATTTTATGATAATTTATGTAGCTAAAATCAATTTAAAAAAATAATATATAAATAGATTGTATTAGAACATAGTCAATTGTAATTAAAGTTAATTATATTAATCAATTATTTTTATAATTAATTATATTCAATTAAAATTCAAATGCTCTTACAAGGTGGTAGGTTATTTAATCATTAAAAATTGGCTGTTTGTACGGCTGGAAATGTTTCTCTTTTTTTTCTTATTTTTAAAAATTTCTTTTCATTAAAAAAATATTAGAAAAATATATTTTTTTCAACTAAATTATTGGACGACATGGTTATTTCAAAGACTACTTATTTGATTTGATGTAAATGTAATCTCTATTTTGCCCATTGATTAAGATTAAGATATACAATTTTATTAATTTTCTGTTATGCATTTAAATGCAAGAATAGTTGTGACTATAAAATTCAAGGTGTTAAAAACTGAATCAGATCGCCAAATCAACCAATTAAATTGAGAACTGGTCACCAATCCGGTGCGATTGATGGTGCAAAACCAGGATTAGGTCAGCGAATTGATTAAAAAAAAAACCATCTGATTTACTGGTTCAAGCGATTAGGTCTAAAAGGAAAAAAGTAAGAACTGAGTAGCTAGGAGAAAAGATGAAATGTGAAGAAATAAAAGAGATTTTAGAAAAAATGCAAGAAGAGAAGTTATTTTACTGTAAACATCACATTTGGCGTGCTGCTTGCGTCCCAAAATCTGCACCAAAACCATGAGATTGGAGGAAAAATGCTACAGATTTATTTCAAGCTTTCAGGCCGACGACGAAGAGAAATAAGGAAGAAGACCGGCTCTTGAAAATATGGAAGGAAAAGGGCCATCAGCCTTCGCCTCCTACAAGCAGTGGACATTCCTTTGAAGACTTGTCGCTGCAAGCTTGTAGCCGTGCTTTTATTATTATTATTATTATTATTATTATTATTATTAAAGAGGAGATGGATAGCAGGAAGAAAATGAATAGGAGAGGGACCATTACTATCAAGCTCTCAAGTTAACTTTCTGAGTCATTGTTTTTACATTTTTAGTTTATAAAATTATATTAATTTATTTATAAATTCAGATTAAATGCAAACTCAATTAACTCACAAATTAATTCATTGAGTTTACTGTTTTATATTTTTAATTTACAAAATCATCTCAGTTTATTTAAAAACTCAAATTAAATGCAAACTCAATTAAATTTGTTGATTTTTTATTGAGTTGAACGTGTTAAATATATACTATGTAAAATTCAGTCATAAAAATGATAAGACCTGCTTCAAAGAAAATAAAAGTTAAAGAGCTAAAAAACTAATATTAATAAAAACTAGGAATACTAAAATTAAATTGCTCTACTTTAAAATTTTTACATTAAGTATGATAATTTATTCACGTAGATGGATTTAATTTTAATAATTTATATTTAAATTTAAAATATATTTAAATCAAATTATGATCATATTTTACATTTTAATTATTTAATCATATATTTTTAATAGTTATTTATTAATAACGGTAAATTCTTACAAATTTATTATATAAATTTATGATTTAAGTTTACATTCATATCACAAATTTATTTTAATTTGTAAGTTTGACAGCCTTACTTTAAAATTTTTGGATCAACGCAAGATAGGAAGAATTGATTTAAATTAATGTTATTTAAATATAACGTGATGTTTTAGAATTTTTATGCATGTGGAGTATATTAGTGGTTTTGCTTTGGAAATTGCGGAGAGGACGCAAATGGATGCTACATAGAGAGATTTTTTTAAAACAAATTATGAACAATTACATTTAGTTGAATATTTTTTAAATTAAATGTTGGTTTTATAATTATTGGTAGATTTATTTTTCATTTTTGTATGTGTATTATTAAAAATAATTAAATTATTTATAAATAGTTTGATTATGATTCAATCATAGTTCGACCATTAAACTTTAAACTAATGTTTTACTTAATTTGATGACCAATTTAATTTTTTAAAATCTTGATAAAATCATTCCCGCTTCCCATTACTATGGTTAATGATTTCAATTTTATAAATGAAAAAACTTATATTAAGGAAACTAAATAGGAAGAATGACAATTAGATTTTAAAAAAGAAAATTAGTAATATCCAGGTTCTTAATAAATTTTTTTAAAAAAATTAATTATAAATATCAATTTAAGTAGTTATAAATTTAAAAATTTTAATTACAAATATAATATTTAAATTTTAAATATAACAATTAATTTAAGATATGAATTCTTATTTATAACTTTTAATTAATATTTACTATAATTTATTTTATAAAACAATTTGTCGAGAATTTAATTATTACTAATTTATTTTTTAATTTTATTATCATTTTTTTTAAATAAATATAGCACTAAATGGTTTTTTGGGCCAAAAAATTACTAAATAATGAATAATTAAATTAAAAAAAATTCACTTTCATCTTATTTGCGGAATTTCACAGTTTGAACTCTGAACGTGGAGCCGAAGTTCGCTGCGGCTTAATGGTGTGCCACATGCCGCTCCCATTTCCCCCCTGTCTTCTTTATTTTTCATTTAAAAAGGTAAATGCTTAATTATTTATTTTAAATACAATGAATCAAAAAGCCGCTTCTTCCTCAGTTCAAAATTCTCAAACCGGACAACTTCCTCCTATCTTGGCCCCTGACTCTGAGAGTTGCCCTACTCTGATCCTCACTTTCGATTGTTCTTTCAGAATCTTTCGCATCCTTGCTTGTCTTCGCTGGTTAAGCGCGTTTCAGATCGATCATATTTTCTGAAATGCAGGGTTCTCAAAGACAGAAGGATGTTCAAGATCGGCGACTTAGCATTATCGACGTCTTGTCGGCCGACGATTCGCTTCTTGATCCCCTTTCGGGGAATCCCGACAATCAAGATTCGGTTCACCTTTCCGGTTGGCCTTTTAACTCCCAGTTGCCTGCGATATTACTCAAAATTTCTATTGTCCTGATATACGTGACGTATCAAATTCTGATTGTTGGTTGGGATTTTATTGCTTAACTTCCCTTGACGTTTCTATTAAATTACCTCACTGGTGTTTCGTCATTCGAACGCTGTCGGAACCTTGAATTACTGATGGTTTTGATACTTGCTCTTGTTCACATAGGGTATTACTGGTTCATTTGGCTAAGATGTTTCCTTCTTTCTGTTTTTAAGGAAAAGAAAACAAAGAAAGCAGAACTTGCTCACTGCAAATCTCAGTGATATCAAGGTTTATTGTTTCTAGGAAATAAGTAGAACTAATTTTGAGCTACATAGTTGTGGTCTCAATTATGATATGATATCCTCAGGAATCTCCGCCTGTCCTAGCATCTTGACTTCAGTGATACGTTTACGATTTTATATAACCAGATGAAACTCATTCATGACATTTTTGTTAGATTTATGCATTTAGAGGCTAATGGGACGAAGCATAAGTGATGTTATGATTGTCAGTTGTCGCACTGGCTGTTGTATCTCAGTCACTCGACTATATAATTATGGTGGATCACTCGTTGCAAGGTGTTGACTTGTATTTCCTATGTAATCGCAAAGCACTGAGTTTAACATATTATTTATAGGACCATGTCTTTTTCTTGGCCCGGGCTTTTCATGTCTTAATCTCATGTTTTGTTCACTTCTAAAATTTGTGTGCAAATCTATGTAGACTCTCTTTACCCGCTCCCCTTCTTTTGAATCATTCAAATTAATATGCATATTTTTAATTCTTATTTAAATAACATGTTTTCAGAAAACCAAGAGCATGCAGAGCTGTTAGACACTCCAAACTCAAAAAAGTTCGAGGACGCAGTAAGCAAACTTGAAGAGTGGGAGCAGGAGCCCCGGCCAAATGAAACCTTTGAAATGGGAAAGGCAAAGAAAAACAAGTGCAATTTGCGTAAAAGTTTAGCTTGGGATAGTGCTTTTTTCACAAGCGCTGGTACGTATCTTTGAACCCTTGGAACTTGCGTTGTTTTCTTGCTTCATTAAGACGTCTGTTGTTTTTCATTTTTAGTGCCATGTGTTTATTGTATTCAGGTGTTTTGGATCCTGAGGAGTTGTCCAGCATAATTGAAGGTGCAGAGAAGGATGAAAAGCATGCACTACCGGGAATTAAAGAGGACTTATACATGTCTTGTGATTCCATCTCTACGTTAGAAAGTGATAGCTTGACGCTGGAAAGTCTAGAGGTTGATTTATTCGAGGATATAAGAGCTTCAATTCAGAAATCAGGCAAGATGTCTGAGGTGGCATCTGGAAACAGCAAACTGACGTCAGGCGTAGCAGGGTCCCAGACCGATGACTGTAAACGGCCATTACCAGGAATTAAAGAGGATGTGCACAAGTCGTGTGAGTCCGTCTCTGCGTTAGAAAGCGATAGCTTGACTCTAGAAAGTATAGAGGCTAATTTATTTGACGAAGTAAGAGCTTCAATTCAGAAATCCAGCGAAACTTCCGATGTGGCGATTAGAAATAGCCAAGTGTCATCCGGTGTTGTAGGACTCCAGACTGTTGACTGTAAGTTTCTCTTCTCTCACTTTAAACTTTGTATTGTCGTACTGGCGATTTCTAGCTACCTAGTTAACACGCTTAAAGGGGTTATGAAAATTTGTAGAATTAGACTGGATAAGCTCTTTACCATGATGAGCATTGGGCTCTTGTCTATAATTAAGCCGCAATCTTTTCTGCATGCCACTAATTTTTCCTTTGCACTTTTGACCATGTCATGAGCAAGGCAGAAAGCAGGATGAATACTATTTAATCGCTCTGTTCTTATATTCTTGACTTCTGCTGTGGTAGTTGATTGTCTACTTAAATTGTTTTTTTCCCCCTTTCCAGTGATAAAAACGACTTGCATGGCTTCTGGAAACAAGGTAGGACTAGATTTAATATCAATACATGTTTATAATTTGAATTTTTCAATGATTTCCTTCTCATCTCATGGAAAAAAAAAAGACAATTTTAAGAGAAATCCCTCAAACAACTTCTTGTTTATTTTAGTTGAAAGCCTCATCTTCTAAGAATCCAAGTACCACCAGCGTGCAACTATTGGGAAAAATGACCAAGAATCCTGTGCGTCCCCCAGTTTCACAGGTATGAATATATAGAAACGCGAGAAGAGAACTCATTGCTCTACGTAGGCAAACTAATGCTCAGGCGGAGGTCAAGAAGTCTTAAAAATTTTGGTGACTTTATGTTGCTAACACCAGTTTCTTTTGTTTTGAAGAAGCTCAGTGCCAGGAGGGGAGAGCCATCTACTGCAAAGCAACCTAAATTACCTGCCAAGGCAACTCCACGTTTAACAATGTCAACAAAGAGAGCCTCTCTTGGTGGTCTGCATGTTGGAAGTGAAAAGGAAAAAACAAAACGAGTTGGTGGTGGTTAACCTTTGCTCTGGCTTTATTTTGTTTTCCAAAATTAGGCCCAAGATTATACCTCTCTGATTTGTAAATCATTTTTTTGGTTAATTTGACCTTTCAGGAAATGTGTGTTCAGTGCCAAAAGCACCCACCATTGGGGGCTCTGGAGGTATCGTGCCTAAGACCGCAGTAGCATCCAAATCTTCCTCAGCTCCATCAGTAGCAACCAAGAAAAAATCAAGACCCACATCTTCTGGTAGCAATTCATCTGGTAATATCAGTAAATCTCCTTTGAATTCCATCAGCAGAAAGGTTGGTGCTGGCACCATTAAGCCACCCGCATCTGGCTCAGTTGTCAGGACACCATCAAAAATTGCTCCAAGAAATAAAGCCAACTCTGGGAATCATAGCTTCTCAGGCTTGATGTCTGTCACCAAGCTCTCTTCTAGCATTTCACCTGCTAGCTCTATCAGTGACCGGTCTTCAGAGTCTTCATCATCAACTTGTATGAGTAAAAATAGGTCTAATAGCTCAAGGACTAGCAGTGATAGTAGCTCTTGCAGGAAGGTCTTCTCAGACACTGATGCGCGACAAGCTTCAAGTTCTCTAAATTCTCCAAGTGATTCAAGCTTAGAGGGGCAGGAGAGTCAGTTGACTGGGTCTGCCAGTCAGTGTGCAAGGTCCATTTCTGCAGGAACAGTCCTTCCATCAGCTCCCATGAAACCAACGGGCCTTCGAATGCCTTCACCAAAGATTGGCTTTTTTGATGGGGTGAGTTCTACATTTTTGTATGTCTTTGATGTATTTAGGTTTTTCCTAGAGCGATTTTCTGAAATTCATCAGAAGTTTTTGTCATAATGACCTGGTCATTTAGCTTAAAGTCTATATTGTTTTTGATCGATGCAGAAGATATTTTTATAAATTATTATTTTTACCCATTTCTTTCCGCATTTCCATATTGCACCAATTTGTTGATTTAGTGTTAAACTTCTTGTGCAGATGAAATCGTCAGGGTGCACCCCTCGTGGGGGAATGCAGCCACACTCTGTTGTACCTCGTGGCTTGCCCTATGGAAGTAGTGTTGGTCCAAGTGAAGGCCAAAACAAAGCAAAGCTTGGAAAAGTTCAGTCAGCTAGATCCAACGTGTCAATAAAAAACGCACAACTCAATAACCGGCAAACTTCACAAGCAAATCCCGTTCATGATGATATGACGCCTAGCGCTTTGCAGAATGTTGAAAGCTCTTCTGAGATATCCGTGGAAGTTCCAAACAAGACTTTCCTTGAAAGCACAACCAGAAACATGAGTAACAACATGACTGAAGGACGTCCCGTAGGAATGCAAGATCTCAATCTTGGTATGGTACAGAAAAATGGAACTGCTGATGAAAAGCCTAATAAAAGTGATTCAAGTTCTACTTGTGATGTTGAAAATTCATCTCGTGTGATTGTTGGGAAAGGCCTTAAATGTGGCGAATCTGATCTCCCAAAGGTTGAAGGTCCGGTACTTCATGAAGCGATGAAAACCAAGGAAGCAATGGACATTTCCATGGATAAATTGAGTCCAGAAGGTACTGGTAACATGCCTTCATTGAATAGACCAGACAACAATATTATGGTTGGAGACCATAATCCTAAGAATTCAATTGCTACGGAAATTAATAGTTTGAACCGTCAACTTGGAGTTATGGATATAAATTCGAAGATACAGAAAAACTTCGATAGTCATTCTCTTTCTTGCTCTCAGTCAGACGTCAACTCCCAAGATAATCTTAATGTTGTGGAGTTGTCTAGTCGCAAGGATCTATATTCACCAGCTCACACAAGGAAACCCTTTGCTGTCAAAGAATCCTTTTGCAATATGGATGGCTTGGTCAGAGTTTCTGCAGAATCGTCAGTTGCAGAGGTAAAATCAAACTTGTCCTTGCCACAGAGCATGAGCAAAGAGAACTGAGGTTGCCTCGAAAAGTTTGGCTATTGATTCTTTAGATTTTCTGTTTTGTGCGAAAAATGAAATTATTGAAGTCTTGATTCTAATTTGACTTATCATATTCAGGCTATTGATTAGAAGAATTATCATTCCGAAGCACGAGAACTTAAATATGTGAATTACATTACGATCCTACATATAATCGCCCGAAAATAAACCGCAGTGTTTTTGTGTTTAGTCATGGAAGATTGGGAATGGATTTGGAGGAATTGGATAATTGAGGAGATTTGCGTTCTCTTTGGTTACTTGCGTATATATGTAAATGCTGTCGTAATCCCACCAAAAGAAAAATGGTTAGAACTCAGAATAACGTCGCAAATTTTTGCTAAAGCAGTTAAAGGATAAACAGAGTAGAGCGCTCAAAATCAACAAGGTGTGAAAATTTGGATTTAAATTAGATCTATTTGTATCATAAAAATTTAGCGATTTGGATTGATATAATATAATTTTTTATAATTTTATATCCATCCTGCGTCTTAGTTATTTGAAATATATTTTAATCCTTTCATTTCTTTTCATTTTTTTCCCAACTCCCTTTTTCATTGTTTTTTAATTTTAAATTTGTTTATACTATATAAACAAAAAAAATTATAAAGATAAATTTTAAATATAAGATTTTAAATCTAAAATTTAAAGTCAAATTTATCGATTCAAAAATTAATTTATGCAATTTGAACAGGGAAGGAAAAACAGAACACAGCCACAGGCAAAAAGTGAAACTCTCACAAAAATTACATTGTAAGGGCTATTAGGTAATTTTAGGTCTCTGGTGGAACTCTACTGCTAAACAGATAAATATGCAGAGATAATAGAGATTAATGACCAACAAATCAGGAGAAATACTGGGGTTTGATAATAATAATCCCAAAAGGCTGAATCAATGTTACAAAAGACACTTCAGCGATTCAAACAAACCCTATTCTCAAGTTACAGCCGGAACTCACAACACTATTATGGAACCCAAACACATGCAATGCTATCTAAGCATGCCCTCTGGTTTTTGAGAGCCAGTCTCTCCCTTGAACAAAACCCAAAAGTAATGACTACTCCCCCCCAAATGAAACTAACGGCTACTATAACCAAAAGCAAAGTGCACAGTCTCCCACACCAAGTTCTGCTAAAGCAGACCTAAAACCACTATGAGTCAATACTAGGTTTGACTAGCTTTCTCCTTAAGAGTAAGGAGAGCAAGGTCAACGTTCTGCCCCTTAGAAAGATGCTTTCCCTTTTCTTGTATTTTTCTGAATCTCCTCTTATAGGTTTTTCCAGCAAAACAGAGTCTATCAGTCTCTCTCTTGGGTTGCATGCCTGGGCTCTCATGGAAATTGATAGTAATGGCCTTTGAAAACAGCCGCCAAACCGGCCAATGGAAGATTTAGTAAAGGAAGGTGGCATTAAGCTAAAAACTAATGTCTTGAAGATGGCATTCTCATCCATGGACGAACATGCCTCGTCTTCTCCCATGCAGAATATTGACTCTCCAACTCTTTCTCCAAATGAAGGGTCATCTAAGATGGATCATGATGCTGGGTAGGAACATCCTCTACCTCAATAGAATGAAAAGAAATCCTTTTCATATAAGGAGTCGCTTATGGGTTTCAATGGAGTAGCCTATGGAAGCTTTATTTCTGAAGCCAACAAAACAATAAAGGAAGACTCAAACATTACATGAAAAGAAACCCTTTCTTGGTAGAATTTTATTAACGAAAAACCTGATAGTGGCTTGAGGTTCAAAGACCTGGGCACTAAAAATAAAGCCTTCATGTATAAACTCTGTTGGACTCTATTAACCAAGCATGATACTCTCTTGGTTGAATGCTTAAGAGCTAAATATGATTGCAGCAATGATGAGACCCCTTATGTAAAAAGCGAAATTGTCACTTCCTATACTTGGAGAAGCATTGTCAAGGTATGGCATGACTTCACCTTCTGCGTAGGGAGAAAAATTGGAAATGGTCAGAATACTAACTCGGGTGGGACAAATGGAGCCCCTTGGAAAACCCTCTCATTGCCTATGTTGTTGCTAATGAATGGCTTGCTGATCACAAAGCTCGAATGGGAGACTTCATTCTCTCTAATGGAGCCTGGAATGTGGATGCTTGCAATCCCTTCCTATCGACTGCAATTATTCGCCAGATCATGTCTGTTTGAAGGCACAATCCAAATGGCAGTGATCCTTTATATTGGAGATCCTCTTTTGATTTCTGCTTTAGTGTCAAAGATGCCTACTTGTCTACAAGAAGGAATCGTCCTCGTTGTGCCATTTCCATATGGACAAAAATGTGAAAGTAGCCCATGCTTGAGAAGATTAAGCATTTTCTTCGGCTGGCTTCTCATGATAGACTACCTGTGAATTAACTTAAAGCCCAAAAAAACCTTACAAATGATTCTCTCTGTCCATTTGAATGTGATAGATAGTGAGGAGAGTACTTTAAATGTTCTCCATGAGTGCAGCCCGTGAGATCTGGTGTGATATTATTAATCCTAACCTTTTGAATGCTTTTTTCTCTGGTGATTTGCGAATGTGGCTTGACTGGAATGCTCGTACTGAGGCAGGTAAAGGAAGTTTAAAAAATGGCCTCGGTGCAAAGCTTTTGCATTGGTCTATTGGCTCCTTTGGACTTCTTCTAGATGCGAGCAGATTTTCAAAGGAGGTGATGTGCACGGGAACACCGTTAGAAGTTTATGCATAGACAAACTCACTGAAGATACCATCAGCGAAGGACTTCAAAATAGATCCTAAAGATTTCACGTCTTTAGACGCTTCTATTTTGATGAACCACCAAGGGATTGCTGCGGACTCTTCAGAGATGAATTTAGCATATTGCTCTTAGGTTTTCAACACAAACTTGGCTTTACTGCAAGCCAAGCTCGTAGTTATATTACATGGCGATCATCTTTGTCAACAACATGACTTCCAGAAAGTAAGCATACATTCTGACTCACTTGAGGAGATTAATCTGATTTTCAGGGATGATAACCAGGAACACCCTGTTTGGGACCTCATTGATGCTATTAAATTATGCGTTGCTGTCATGGAGGACTATGAATTGAAATACTGTAGCAGAGAAACACTTAATTTGGGCGGACCTCCTTGCCAAGAATGCACGCAATAGCCATGCTGATTTTGCTTTTCACAACTTTGTGATTGATACTTGCGCACAGCAATATGCTCTTGAATTATCCTTTGTTTGGACGTTTTTCTAGGCTTGAAAAAAAGGTTAATTTACACTGTTTTTACCTATAAAAATTTGTCTTTAAATTGAAATTAAATTATTCGTTTGAATACACAAAGATTTATAAATTTAAATTTGATTTAAATTCAAATCAATTTCTCATTTTCATTTTTTTTATAATTTTAAATTCTTTTTACACACTAGTTTTTTTTTCCCTCGCATTCGCAGCCACAAACAACGCTCATATTGTTTTTCATCTTTTATTTGCTATGATCAATTAAAAAATAAAAATAAATTCAAGTATATTTATTTTCATAACAGTATTTTATTTAAAAAAAGGAAAAAACTTGTTTAAAAATATATTTTCCTTTATCTGTTCTAAAAAACAAAAAAAACCAACATTATATAAATATATTGTTATTCTTTATTTCGAAAAACTAAAGAAAATGAAAGAAATATCATATTTTTATCAATAACAATTACATTAATAAAATCAATTATTCTCTTATCCTTGATTTTACCAATTTAAATGTTTTTTGAGGTAGCCATTCCAATACATTTTCTTCATTTTTTATTGCCAAAACTTTTGAAAAACTACTTTATCAAATTATTTTAAACAAAACATAACTTTAAATCTCTATATTTTAATCATATTTTGTCGTTGATTCTTATAACTCTTTTTGTGTTTCTCATCTCTAGATTTTTTTTTATTATTTTAAGTTCCCCATAAATAAAATATAAGAACTTTAAATGGATATAAAATAATAAAAAATAAAAGTATAAAAACTAAAAACATCCAAAAAAATATAAAAATTAATAATAAAATATGAGAAAAGAACATAGACTTAAAATTATATTTTTTATTATTTTAAAAACATAAAAACAGAAAACAAAATAATAATAAAAAACTCACCATTCACAATTTTTTGTTTATATTTCCAATTCCAACTCATTTTTCATTTAAAAATTTTCAAATTACCCAAATAAAAAATTATAAATGCATGAATTTTAAATAAAATAAAATTTTAATTCTAAAATTCAAATTCAAGCGTACCAATTATATTTATATTTTGAAAGCCTCGAACCAGTTCCACTAAGCCCCAAATCTTTCACTGGAGTGCCCCCGCTTATCACCCTTGACTTCAGATAGGAAAGAAATCTCAAAACGATTCTGCAGTTTGACATCAAGCACAATGCTCAATGCAATCGCATTTTTGGGTTTTGGGTGAATAAGTTGAATATAGTAATGCCACATAATGACTAACTTTCGCTCCGTCCTTACTACCCCCATCATTCCCCGCAGCCATAATTGGTCTACTACGACCAAAACCATTACAATGCGAATCAGATTATCGACGCCGCTCAAGTTTATCATCTGGGAAAAGTCGCATGTAATTACATTTCAAGATGTAAACGCAAAAGCCAGTACCCTACCGCCAGTCGGTCAGCTTCCATTCATTCACGTTATATTCCTTTGACACTATTTTGAAATCCCTTAGGCACCTCTACTGCTCCAATTGTCATCAAATTTTACAAACCAAAGCTTACAATAAACTCCATGTAATAAAGCACCAACAACATTGTAAGTCGTAATACCCAGCCCTCGATTTCTTGTCGAGTTAACCATTGCACTGACCAGTAAATTTTCAATGGATAACGTCAATAAGATTAAAATAAGGCGCAGCAGATATGGTAATTTTGGTGTAAAAGTTGACTAAATAACTAGAGGTAGACTGGGTTGGCGTACAAGGAGAGATTCAAAATTGTTCATCAACGAATTTCCACATCAGGAAGCAAGATTCGTAACACTGAAGAAAAAACTACGAAAAACCAAGAAGCGCCAATTAATTTAAGACCTTGGCTTCTCCTTCTTCTCCTTGAAGAGAGCAAGGAGCGAGACACCAGATACCTTCACAACCTTGAATCTGACCCCGGGAATATCACCCACAGCATGACCCTTTCGTCCAAATCCAGCTATCAAGACTTCGTCCTACAACCAAGTGGCACAACCCATAATCCACAATGGATATATGTGAGCAATTTAAAAGAAATTAAGGATGTTGACTTCTATATCCTTTTTTAATACAAGAAGTTGACATTTATTCTTGGCAATATTATAATGAACAAGAATCATTAAAACACACACACACACAGATGGAGATATAAAGGGCCTTACATTCTCTTCGATGTAGTTTAAGCAACCATCGTTAGGGACAAAAGCAGCAATCTTCTTCCCATTCTTGATAAGTTGAACCCTAGCACACTTACGAATGGCAGAGTTGGGCTGCTTAGCCTCAATACCTCTGGCACATGGGGGAATACCGTGTCAACATCCAGACATTAGAAGCTTTAATGAAAGTTTTTTGAAAGGATTACAAAGGGCAGGTGAATTTAAACTCACATCTTTTCAAGAACAATACCCTTTGCGTGGGAAGATCCAGCAAAAGGCTTCTTCCATTCATTGCCAAGGTGAGATTTTTTGTATGCCTTATCTGCCCACCTTTGCCTCCTGCGGTGGGACCTCAACTTGCGGGCAGCTCCCATACCTCTTGTCTTCCTGTGGAAAACCCAGCCAAGGTGAGTAATTCAATTACATACAAATGTTATTTAGTTCTTTTCTTCACATGCATCCCTCTCCGTAAATTAAATGCAAACCAACTTTTTAAAACGAGGCAAAATTAAATGAGTACTATCATAGAAACAAATTTCAAGTGTTGTTTCACAGCATCACCAACAATTTTAACAGGGAATCTCAAGGGGAAAAATATTATTCCCCCCTAATATTCAATACAAAAATAATCACACTTCTTTACTCAATATCAGGCTAAGTTACAGCCAACCATATATCTTCGTCCGCGAACACGCCGCATCACATTGCTTATAAAACCTAGACTAATTCAAATACACTACCGCGTCTTCAGTTTATAATTACCCAAATTCCCCACAAGATAGATGAAAAGGAAACAGAACCGAAAGAAGATAAGAGCTAAGTTAAGAAAACAATATACTAACTGTCACTGGAAAAGGGATAACGAAACGAGCAGTTCAAAGGCTAAAATTGCGTTTCCAAGATCATATTGGTGTCCAGTGAAAACATTATACAACACATCACAAACTTCGTGGATCCGCAAGGAGTAAGCATAAGGAACCATACGATATCAAAAAATAAAAAATAAAAAACAACATATTACCGGATTCCACAACTTCATTTCTTACTCATCAATTTTTGGGCAAAGCAACACAGGGAAAAAACAGCAAACAGCAAACTTCTAAAGACGTTAAAAATACATAACAAAAGGCACCAGGTAAGAACATTTAGGATTATGAGAAAATAATAATTTCGAATTATAACAGGTTCTCAAGTAGCTAGGAAGACAACATTAGTTCTGGACAAAGCAAGGATTCCATTACCCCATGGTGACGGCTACTTGGTCCTCCTCCGCTACTGTTCGACGTCAAAGAAATGCTAACAGCGGCCACACGCACCACGAAACCCTACTTATCGGCTTCAGCGAGAGGTTTATATAGGGAGGAATGGAAATTTTATCGGGCCTACTTCAGCGATGAGCCGCGTGTGATACACGCGTGGAATGTCGACAAGCCCAATGGGCCTTACATGACTGTTACTACATATTTGGTGACGCCCTCGTGAAACAGGGGTAAAAAAAAAAGACGTTCAGACCTTAAAACAGGAAAAAAAAAAAACAAAGAAAAAAAGAAAACGTCACCTCGCAAATAAAGTTGAAGATCGTCGTTAACAATAACACAATTCTAAAAAAGGAAAATGGTTAAAAAAAAATTAGCATGTCACATTCCTTAAAATGCCATAATTTTTCTAAAACTTTTGGATACCTTGGTGATATTAATAATTTTAGATTAAATGATTAAATTATCACTTGTTTAAAATAAAAATAACAGGTCTAGTTTCATTTTCTTAATCACAGATTTTTATTTAAGCAATCATAATTTTTATCATGTGAATCATAAAAATTGAATAAAAAATCATAACTTCTTACGTTAACTTTATTTTATAATTAATAAACAAGTTTTGAAGATAATCAATCACAATCACAACTTTTATTTAAGCAATTATAACTTTAATTCTATGAATTACAAAAATTAAATAATAAATCACAATTTTGCACGTGAAATTTTTTTTATCATTGATGTTTAGGTTCTGAAAAAAAAAATCAATTACAACTTTTATTTAAACAACAATAATTTTTATTTTGTGAAAGTAATAATTGAACAAGAAATTATAACTTTTTATATAAAAGTTCTTTTCTCATTAAAGTTTAAGTTTTGAAAGTAACCAATCAAAATTTTTATTTAAGCAATCAAAATTTTTATTTTATAAATAAAAAAATAGAATAAGAAATCCTAACTTTCCACGTGAATTTGATATGTTTTTTTCATTTTAAAAATGAACAAGTTAGTCATTAAATCTAAAATTATTAATGTCAAAAACATATTTAGATACTTCACAAAAATTATGGCATTTCTAGATACTCAATTATCATTTATATATTTTGATTGAATTTTATTATCATTTTCCTTCCAAAAACTTTTATAAGGAATGATTATGCCTTTCATATTTACATTTTTTTAGAAAAAGGAATTGGATACTTTTTTTTGGAAAAATGAAAATTAAAACCCCCATAAGAATATTAATAATAATAATTAGATACCCTAAATTACAGAATCTCAATAAATAATAATAAACCATGATTACTTACTTGTAATTAAAAAATGTGAATAGTTAGTTGAAAAATCTAATAAATACATTTGAAATCAATTAAAATTTAAAAAGTCAATTATAAATCTTGATTTGTTACTATCAAATAGAGATAAATCAAATAAAACATTAAGTAAATATATTTGAGAATATTTGTAATATTAGTTAGAAATTTATGAGAGTCAGTTATAAATTACAAATCAATCACTTATAATTTTTTTCCTATCAATATATAGATAAGTCACTGAAAAATTTATTAAATATATTTAAAATTATTTATAACATTAATTAAAAATTTATGAGATTCATTTGTGAATCACAACCAATTAATTTTTATTTTTTGCTATCCTTTCGAAAATCAATCAACAAAAAATTTACTAAAGTTTATTGTAAATCTCAAATCAATCAACGAAAAAAACTTATTGTAAATTAAGGATCATGATTTGTTATTGAAATTTTAATAATTTAGGGTTTGTAATTGTCATTAGTATTTTCATGGATCCCTAATTGTCAGTTTCCTTTTTTTTTTTTTACCAAAAGGGATATTGAGTTATACAAATTATTCATGCTAACAAAATTCATGCATAGTGCTATTATTTATGATCATGGTGGCAAATACTTGAAAATGTCTCCCAAAAATATATATATATATCCAGTAATTCCTATACATTTTTCAAATATATATCAGTTAATCCAGAGTTCTATTCATTTAATCTCGAAAAAATGTTAGATTTCAAGATAAAAAATGATTTATATTGAAGTAAATAATCTAATATAATCGAAGGGTTGAATTTCTATTCCACGGTTCTCTTAACTGATTAAATTGGCAATATCTTTTCCCCCTTTTTAGTTTGCTTGAGTGCAACTAATTACAAAATTAGACGAGACTCTCCCAGTAGAGCTCCATATATGCCTCTGTTCTAGAAATTCCACTCAGATCTTTAGGTTTTTTTTTTTTCACCCGGTGACGCCACTCAGCCAATTTCTTGTTGAATGTGTTGTTGTAACTTTACTCTTCTTTAACGCCTTTATAATTTCAGGAAAAGCGAATCATGCACGTGGCTTCCTTCATAAATTGATGCTGCATAATACATTTTTTTTCCTCCGCGATTGTGTTTGCTGTAAAGCACGCTCAAGGCACGGAGACCCAAGTCAGCTTTCATGGCTTGAATTTTCTAATTTTTAGTCACCCATTTTTCAGACTATGGCGATGCATAAAACCCACCACGTGCGAGACATACAAACTTTTCTATTGAAAAAATGTGCAACCGTTTTACTTAATTATATACAATTTTACATGACAAAACACTCATTTATAAGATATTATTTAATCATTTGGAGATCAGATCTATACTTTCAATGTTGCACTCTGTTTTGCTCAATGGCAACGAAGAACAAATCAAATAATATTGAACAAAAGTAGAACTGGCGATTGATTGATTCAATGCTGGCATGCCACTCAAGGTCAAGGGAAGTGGTGAAGCACTTGATTTCCCGACATCCTTGTCAATATTTTCGCAGGCATAAGATCACTCGAAAAGTGAAAACATACGAACTGAAGGATATTACAACTATATTTAGGTCTATAGTCGATAACCACTCTGCAAAATCTAGATAGCTGAAGGGTGACAAACTAAATTCCAAGTATCTACAAAATAATTGCAACACAACCTTTCTTGACAAAGATTCCCCCATGGAACAGCTCCAATGGTCATTGAAACACCAAAGTACCTGACAACCAAATTAAGGGGAAAAAAACGTCGCTTGAAATAGCACGTTAGAACCATTATGTCAAACATGTGAAAGTAGAGATATTCAAACTACCTGAGACGTGTCTGCTAATGATTCTTCTTCCACAACACTCCAATCTTCTTCAACATGTTTGTATTTTTCTTCTTGGGGGAGTCATCATCTGTGTCTTCTGAATAGGGCGAATTCATCTTGCCAGCAACGGAGTTAAAGCTATTATCAAGTGAACTTGTTCTCTCCACACATTTTCCATTATTTCCTCCGGAAAGCATAGAAGCTGCTGCTTCCGCTGCTTTTCTCCACTGGTCTGATTGCACTTTCAATCTCCTTAACTCAGCCTCCAATTCTGAATTTGCAGCCTGTGCGGCATCTAGCTGCTCGGTCACGAGTGCTACTCTCCGGTTACTCCTATCAGCTTCTTCTGTTATGTGTCCCAGTTTAATCAAAGCTTCTCTCTCTCCAGCCCTTGCTGCTTCAGCTGAAGCTACAGCCTCCTCAGTTATTTTGTTGTTCTCCAATTCCCCTTTCTGAATTTCCATTTTGAGTGTGTTGTTTTCGCTGGTTACATTTTGCAATTCTGTCTGTCTGTCCAACAAACTCGCCTTTAACTCCACTACATCAGCACCCAGTTTCTTCAACTCCATCTCAAGTTGAGATTCTCTTTCAGTGGTCTGATTTTCCGTCATCCTTAAGCTAAGCTCCACATTCTCCTTTGAAATACTCTGCAATCGAGATTCTCTGTCTGCCAGGCTAGCCCTCAGTTCTTCAATGTCAGCTTTTGCTCTCTTCAACTCCTCACATAATTCAGCCTCCCTCAAGCTACACTCCGATTTTGCACGCTCCATCTGTTCGTAAGTGCTTCTAATCTGCAGCGTGCTCCGGATATACTCTTCTTGGTACCTTGTGTCAGCTGCCTCTAGTGCAGATTTTAATCGTTCCACCTCAGATTCGGTAGACATTAGCTCAGCTTTGAGCTGTTTTATTTCCTGGTTTTCTTGATTTGCCTGTGCAAGTCCAGTTTCATTGGCTGGACCTAATGTATTACTGTTAGCACTAGCAGCCAGATCAGCCTGGAGTTTGCTCACAAGTTCTTCCAGTAATTTGACTTGTGCTCTCGATTGCTCCAGCTCCCAAGCTAATGATTTGTTGGCTTCCATGGCTTTGATTCCATCTGACTGGAGTGTTTCCACAGTCTTATTCACTGTTTCCAATTGCAGTTGAGTTTTGCCAACTACTTCCAAGGCCTGGGACTCGGATCCTTTGCAGTCACGTATCTCATTTTTTAGCTTTTCCACCAAGGTAAGAGTTTCCGAAAGTTCCATTTGCAATTCCTGAATCTCAGCATGAGCTGATTCTGCATTATTGATGTGAGTGGCTTCAGATTCTGACACTCTTTCCAGCTGAACTTTGAGCTTCTGGATTTCGTTCATGGCAGAAAGATAAGCAGCTGAGTCCATTGAATGCTGCTTCTGAACTGCCTCTAGTTCAGATTGCCATGCTCGATCACGATCTTGTGAAATCTTGCGTAGCTCTTGAAGCCGTGCTTCCTCAGAAGCTGAAATCTCCATAAGTTGTTGTTCTGATTCCTCAAGCTTTTCTGACAAGACCAAAACCTGCTTCTTTGACTCTTCTGCATCCTGTTGGGCTTTTCTCTTCAATGACTCAGATGATTTCAGTTGCTCCTGATATCTCTTCAAATCTTCTTGGAGTTGAGCAAGCTGAGACTCCAATTCCTGGACTCTACTAGGTCGCTTCTTCTATCATAGAACATAAAAATTGAGAATACAAAATAGATATTGAAAAGAAACAGCAATTATGTTGATCTTTTGGATTCTAAATAACATATTGGTTACTAATTTGGATTCTAAATAACAGATTGGTTAGTAATGGTCCCAACAGCAATTATGTAAATGTTTGATTAATGAAATACCTCAGACATTGGACTCCGGGGTGATTTGCGTTCGACAACCTTTGGACTCCTATCTTTTGAAGACTTGCTCACAGGATTTGGAGAGGATGGGAGCGAGTCAGGATCAGATCCTGGTGTCTTCAATTGTCGAGCAGTCCGGGGTGTTGCTGGAGATTTCTTTTGGGGTACTTCTGAAGAACCAGCTCTGCTAATCATCAAGTCAAGCAAAGAGAATCAGTAAATCAGCAGAAATTAATGTACAGTTATTACTCGGACATGCCAGCAACAAATAATCCACATTTGATATCCCTCAGAAGTAACGATATGTTTATTAACACTTAGCTTCATGAATTCACGCATGAATTACAGAAGAGAAGCGCTAATTAATGCTGCAGAACTTTAAACTAGCAATGGATCTTACCTTGCTTTCGGTGTCTGCATATTTAATCACCCAAGTGATAGCTAGAAAGGCGAACTAAATGGTTCCTTTAAAAGCCCCTGACCCACAACACCTGGAATAGTTCTGAGTAAGACATAAAGATGAAAAGGAATATGATTTATAAGTAAGAATCAATATCAAAACTCACAGCTAATGTCCACCTTGGAACAACCATTCGACAGAAAAGCTAACAAACAAACCACATATAATCACTTCAAAGAAACTCTAAGTAAACTAACTCCACTACCACCTACCATAAACAAACCACAATTAAATCAACCAAAAAATAAAAAAATCGCAATGTTACACCAGATAAACAATTAAATTATCATTACGCAAGCCAGCTTCCAAGTTTCCACTTTTTGAATTTTCTTTTCCAGCTTTCCTCCCTCGTGTTCTACTATTAAAACTTTAACTCTCTTCTAAGACCCCACAGCCACAGCGACCAGTTACAGACAACAATAAAAACCCGTTAGCATAAAAAACTTATCGACAAATGATTGCGGCATAAGCAACTTATTTTGCACAGTCATGGTATGTTCCAGAGCACATTAATAACAACCAATAACTGGGCGTACGGACAGGTCAACCATTATTTCAGAGTTCTTCAATGTTCTACCGTTCCCGAAAACGAGTTCTTTCCTGCGGCAGAAAACCAGAAACTGTATCGCTTATAGGAACTGTATAAAGGCCTTGCAAGGCTTTTGAAGATGCAGCGGGAGAATATATGTAGTTGAAGTCCGTAAAACTATAAAAGTAGGACAAGGAGAGGCAAACGTGGAACGTGTTATTAATGGGGATAGAAGTGACTTTGTAAGAGAGGAACCCAGATCTACGTGCAGTCTGGGACCAAATCACTGATCCGAAGGACTAGAAAATAATAAATAAGAAAAACAGAGAGGGCATCGGCAGAGCACCAACTTCAGTAAAAAAGTGAGTACACCCTTCAGCCAAGTGAAAATAAACCAGAAAGCATTCTAGTATCACAGAATTTTTAAAATGAAACCAAAATAAGACACAAAAATCATACTTCTCAGTCTTCAACAATCAACAAACACACGGAAACCAGATTGCAGCAGTATTATGGTTTCACATCCAAACCTTGACTTCGTCTTCGTTTCAAAACACCAAGTTAGCCAAAAATAACAGATCATCCACGGAGAAAGATTAGAGTAAGCATCAAGAGGAGGATCAAAGAACGGGGGAAGAAAAACGAAGGCAACAGCAACTCACGTTCAACAGAACAAGAACATGAGCCAGAACTCTCAAAGCGTTCCCACGAGAAAGGGGTCGGACGAATCATAGTAGACTTGAAGACAAGCGAGGAAGTGTCAAAGAAGCAGACCAACGACAAATGAGCAGATTCAAAGAAACAGAGTAATGGCGGGTCATACCTGAAGGTATGAAGCGTAAGCTCAGATGGCCTGAGTCAGCAAACCCTAATTAAGGGGGAAGGGAAGGTGATGAGGAAGAAGGGCTTGTTGGCAACTGAGCATTGGGTGGGGTGGCAACTGGGCATTTTGAGCTGCCTCTGCTAAGCGCTCACTTCCCGAGCCCCTCTCTCTCTCTCTCTCTCTTCCCTATTCTGTCACTGTAATTTTTTTGTCAGCGGAGGGAATTGCCGAGACAAGAAACTGGGAAGTACGTTCAGCAATGTCACGCTCTTAATCAAACACGCGCGCACCCACGCTCCTATTTTCAAATTTTTAATGGGCCCTACCCCGCCCAATTTGTTCGTTACGAGAAGTGGCCACTTGTGAAGTGTCCGTATCCGAACATCCTGTCTTATCCTGAAAATTTCACTTGGCAATAAACAAATTTTGAAAAATTTAATATAAAAAAATTTGAAAAACTTATCTCCGGTTACTTTCTCAGGTGAAGGTAGAGCACAAAGTACAACCAAACTAGATTTTAACGTGTGGCGCGCACGAGATTGTTTTATGTGGAGTATATAAGTATCAAGAAATTATGCTCGAGACATTATTATTAAATATTTATAGAGACTTTTTTAACATTTAAAAGGTAAAAATAAAATAAAAATTTTAAACTTTTTTTATATACCACAAGAGGTTACTTTATGTAAATTAAAATTTGAACAACAATTTATTTTTTAAAATGTATCTTGCCCAGTTGTTATAAAGATGTAGAGTAAACAATAATTTATTGATTTTGAAATATGTTGCTTTTCGTGTGCATTTAATGATGCCCCACCTACACTTGTGCTCTTCTTTCAATCAATATTGTGAGGGAAAATTTTCAAGTTGGATGAAAATATAAATTTTTTAATTAAGTTCCCCCCTCATCATCAACTGAAAAAGAATATTTATCTTCCAACAAATATTATTAAATATATACTTTTTTTATTTAAAAATATAAGATATTTTTTAAAAAGTTGTATGTTAAAAAAAATATAGATCATTTTTAATCTTTTAAGGTATAATCATTGTCTTTTTTAAAAAAATACTCTTATTAAATAAATTATTTTATATTTATTTTAGGGTAAAATACCTCATTAAATAGAGATAAATATGAAAAATAAGATTAATTTAAAGATAAATAACTATTTTATTAAAATAATATTTAATTAAAAATAATTTATATTTTTTAAGGAGTGACTCATTATTTGCTTTGTGTAATTAAAAATCAAAGCAATAACGTCTAGCTTGCAACGCGTTGCTTTTATCTGTGTGTGTGTGTGTTGAAAATTATAAACATTCCTACAAAAATATATATATATATATATATATATAAACAGTTAACTCATTCAAACATTACAAAATAAAATTACCTTGTTATCTTTTACAATTTGTTGATCCATGCATCATTCTAAGAAAAATGAAACATGTAATATAATGAATAATTTGTGATAATAGTGTTTGTAAATTACAATTATATTATAGCTAAAAGTATGAACAAATCTCTTTCAATTAAATTGTTGCACACTCACAAATATATTACTGTAGATGTATTATTCTCGCATACGTAAATTAATATTCAAACAATAAAACATTCTATTTTATAATTTGTTGTTCAACTTTGTATTTAATCTCCAATTTATTATCTTATTTGCACGTATATTTATAATTTAATCAATATATATCATGCAACATACCTATTATATTTTTACCATAAATCTTGCATCTATTATTTTTTTATCATCCCACATTTATTTTTTCATTGCAGCCCCCACATGGTTTTTCAACACACCAAACATTTATTTTAAAAAAATGCCACTGGTCATTCAACTGTAAATGATGAACGGTAAATTAAATCATAAATACCCCTCGTTTAAAAATATAAAATATTTTTAACTGAATCTCACCTCCTAATAAAGTAATTACCTACTTTTAAATTAACTCTATTTTTTCTTATTTATCCTTGTTAAACACCCTATAATAAATATAAAGTCACTACAATAGAGGCACTTTTGAAAAAAAGATAATTATTACACCTCAAAATTTGGATGTGGAAAAATAAAAAAAAATACAGAATTGAAAATCTCAGATTATACAAAGGAAAAGACGAAAGTGATTAAGAAAAAAGAGGAAGAAAGCGTATAGAAATAGCAGAAGCCTGGGATAGCATTATATATGCTCAAGTAATAAGAGGCTTTTTATTAGTAACCCAATCGATTATTAGAAAATATATTATAAAAATGTCTTATATTTTTAAAGATTTAACTTTTTAAAAATGTTTTATATTTTTTAATTGAGGGAATATAGTGTAGCAAAAAGTATTCTTTTAACTAAATATTTACATGCACAAGAAATATATTATTTTAGATATATTATTCTCACATGCTATATAAATTAAATTTCAAACAATGAAACAATTTATTTTATATTTTTCTATTTAGCTTTGTATGTAATCTCCAATTTATTATCCTGTGTGTGTGTGTAATTCAATCAACCAATACCATGCAACATATATATTATTTTTACTATAAATCTTATATCTATTATTGTTTTTTTATCATGAGTCTCACGTTTATTTCTTCATTGTGGCCCTCGCATGATTTTCAACATGCAAAATATTTATTTAAAAATCGTGACTATTCAATCAACTGTAGATTAACATTAACAGTTATATGCTCCGCATATATACATACAGGGAAGATTTGCACACAGCGCACGGCGGAACTGTCTTCGACCTCAGTATTATTTTTTATGAATTTTTTATTTTCTGAATTCTTTTTGTTTTTTTTGAATTACAAGAGGTCTAAGCTTGGAAAAAAATCGGACTAAAGACATGTTAGAGCACATTGCTCGGCATAGATATCCAGGAAAGATCTATAAAGAACAAAGTCAGTGTTTATGCAGCGAGCATAATTGGCAATTGGCATAAAGCTGAACAAGAAATATACAAATAATATAATAATTATCTGTAATGCTCATACTGTCAGAGTAATTTTTTATTTTTATCGTATTTTAATGCATAAAATTTTGTGGTATATAATATTAAAATAAAAAAACCAAAATTTGAAATGATGAGTATTGTTCATTTCTATCAAAAATGAATCACATATAATTTTCCTTGATTGAGGATTTAATTATTGCCAGTATTTTAAATAGCTTAAATGTCTTGAGTTTGATATTTGACCGGGTTAGCATTGAATTGTTTAAAATTATTATTAAAATTTGAAGTTAATTTGCTAACCTAAATGTTACCATAAGATAAAAATTGAACTTGTGTTTCACAAGAAAGAACGCAGGTGTGAACGCTTTTTGCGTTTTTCAGTCAAATTGCTTTCAGGAAGCACGAGAGCTAGGGACTTGAATACATTATAAGCTTGGCATGCATTTCTGGAAAATGTTTGGATATTCACTGTAGAACCACGTTCAACGTTCTATATGTATGTTAAACGTTAGGCTTGGAGAAAGAAAATAAACTGTTAGCGTCTTTATTCGCAATTATATGCATGCATATACATGTACTATGTGTATTGATATATTGAATGCTTGAAATAATGCAGCAGAAAGCCCCCACCAAGGACCACACAAGGCCTTCGTGAGAATGTGAGCGATGACCTTATCAAACCAAGTGCTACGTCGATTCCTGCCCATAGCAGTCTTCTCTTGTCACTGTTAGCTCAGAGTGCTTGGTGTTGGGTCAGCGGGCTAGACGAATAAGAGAAAGTTTCTAATTTCTGTGAGATAAAAATATCACAGGCTACCAATAAATCCGTTTTTATCAAGGACTTGATTTATAATTTTTATATTTGTAAGATCGAGTTTCATTTTTAATGTAAAAATTTTCTTGGTGAAATGGTCGGTAAATACCTCCCCTGAAGGTTGCACCGACACTGCGCAATCTCCGAAAACTCAACTTACCCATGGACAGGCAGGTAAGAAGATATTTTATACTTTTAAGTTTTTTATATTTAAAAAATAAATTTGTCAATATTTCCTATTGTATAACCGTGCAAATGCAAATTTATTAAATGTCGCCAAATCTCATGCGTTGCTACTTCATTTTTATTTATAAAAAAACTATTATGTTTTAATTATTTTTTATATAAATAAAGTTACATATTTCA
>NW_026556512.1:0-34988 GCF_029017545.1 Prosopis cineraria
TAGCGCAAATATGTTTTCTAATTGTTTAACAACAATGTTTTTATGGAAACGAGATTTGTTTGCATGTATTGTAATCATAAGGAATAGAAGTTGCACTTAAGGAAGTGTAACTAAGTAAGGTACCTTAGATAGGCTAAGGAAATGCTTAAGGGAGGTTTATAAATGTTACACTACCTTAGAGTGTTGAAGTGGTCAATACTCGAGAAAGGTAGACACGAAATAAAAGGCATGATCTCGGTGGGAGTTCACCAATGAGAAGGCATAGACTTTTGATATTCTATGGCACACTGCCAGTACTCAGTGTTGCTTTACGTATTATGGGCTCAATGCACTAAAGTGGTTAGTGTATTGAGTGTTCAAACACCTCTCAGTGGGGAGGAGGGAATCCGACATATGAAGTGTGAGGTTGAGTGCCTAGAAGGTAGCCCTCACATGGAGAGTAAGTCAGGCTGGCCCTGGGAGGAAGTTAGCTTTGACACTTAGGATTCACATCGAAGGGGCATAGGCGGTTCGGTGGATTAGATCATGCCTTAGATTATGTTTGTGCCTGCAGAGGTACAAGTAGGTGTAAGGTTTACCTATGAGTTAAAGAGTGCCAGGGGGCATTATGCTGGTCATGAATGGCCATACCGGCTTACGTTATGCATTCATGCATTTTAAATGGCTAAATTATATGCTGAGTTGAATTTATTATTTGTTGATTCGATTATGGCTTACTTTTAATAATCAATGTAGATTTCTCTATTACTGAGACTGTAGTTGTCTCACCCCTTTCTTTTCAATATTCTAAGTCCAGGTGAAGGAACCAATGAAGGACGGGGAAAGGAGCAGAGCTAGGGGTTGTTTATGAATTGTAAAGAACTGCAACCCCTTTCTTTTGAGCAAATCTATTGTAATGTATTTAGGATTAGGGTGTTAGTAGGATATGATTATGTATATGTGCGTGAGTATGTGTGGATTGTATGGCTTGTGTATGAATTTTTATTTGTTTGTAGACTTGTGGCTAGAAAACTTGGCTATGGTGTGTAGTTTTGATGTATTTATTAGTAGACTAAGTTTTCACTACAAATAAATATTTATTTTGGTATATATGTGATTCCACAAGCAAATGCAAGTGGTTGCATTGCAAATGGTGTGTTATGGATAAACATATACCTTGGATAGAGAGAGTGGGTGCATGGGCCCCACAGAGATCTCTGAACCAAGTGAAAATGTTTAGCATGTGTATTCATATGTATATATGATATTTGGAATAGTTTTTGGCCACTTGTGTGTGATTTATGCATTTTGGGGGTTTAGGGTTCATTTTGGGAAATGGTACCTAGGTGGTCAAATTTTGGTATAAATAGTTTTTCTATCATTTAAATATTCTATCAGGTGTTTTTAGTCCTATTTGACGTGCCTTCCCACAAGTTTGTGACCATTAGGATGAGATTTAGACAATTTTAAAAATGATTTTTACCAAAAAACTGCACTTTGCATCCGGGTGTCCAAATCTTAATCCGACTATTAGATTTCTCTAAAAATTGGGTCATGAGTAAAACCTTTTATAAGCTTCATGTGGGCTTTAGAATCACGTCAATTGGATATTAGATGGAGAAATGACACACTCCGGAATTTGGTCCGGAGAAGCTGTCATGATAGCAAAAGTGCTGTCATGACAGCAATAATTGATAATGTTGCAACATGCACGAAATTCAATCTGTCCGTTGGATCTTTTCAAAATTTGGTATGCTAATAGTACTATTTAAAAGTGACATGTGAGCTTTGGAATCACTCCGATCCGTGGTCGGATGATGAAATGGTGCACCTCTAGTACCCTTTGAATGTAATGTGTGAGCTTTAAAATCACTTCGATTGGAGGTCGGATGGCAGAATGGCGCCTCTCGAAAGTTGGCCTGGGAGGGCTGTCAGCTGTCATGATAGCATCTTTTTATTCCACTGTTGTCTAGCTTGCTTCCGTACGCTATATGTAGAACCTATAATTTTTTTTAAGGTTTTAAATGATTTATTTCTTAAGTTGGTTAAAGGATCAACTCCTTAACCACATTTAGTTTACTTGAATTATGTGATTTTTGGATAGTACTCGGGCAAGTGTTACAACTTGAAACATGGATACAGCACTAAGAGGCCATCAAAAATCTAGAGATACAAATGAACCAACTAGCTAGCAGACTTTTTGAATGCCCGTCGGGTCAATGACCAAACATTACAAATGCCAACCCCAAACAGGGATAACTATAACCATTAAGCTGAGAAGTGGTGAGGAATTGGAGGACCTTACACCTCCTAAGAAAGCTAAGACAATAGCTAAAGCGATTGACATGAATGATGCCTAACTAGTAAAGGTTGATGACAACTTGAGGACCATATTGTTGTTGTTGTTATTATTGTTATGTTGATATTGATGATGGTGATACATGGGCAAATACAACTCAAAAACCCTTTCCCAATGCCCTTAAATGCTGGAGTCTTTGTTTTTGTTTTTTAGTAATTAAAACCTTTTTACTTTATTTAAAAGACACTTTAAACATAGTTACTGAAATCAAGAAAAATTTTAAATCACATTAACTCTATAAAAATTTATCAATTTTGTTTTTATTAAAGATACATACATTAATGACATATTTTTTTTTCATCAACATTGAATAGGAGTTCAAAGTAAAAATTTATGATAAAAAGTCCATAACAATTATTTGTTTTATAAATCCAGTTGAAGGGGTACTTTTGTTCAAAAACCGTGACGTCACATGGAAACGAATCACAAATTTTTCATACAAATGTAACTTGACAAACCACAACACATCGAATGCCAACAAAATGGATGATACAACTACAAGGAAAAGTAACAATTGATCGGGTGCGTTACCTTCTCAATGCATTTTTAATATTGTTTATTTCTTAACAAATATGTTTCTTAATGTTATGTTTGGATATATATATATATATTTGGATTTGAGCCACATACTTTGTCTAGGTACTTTAAAATTCATGGATTTAAATTGACTTGCGTGCGTATGACTTTGAAATATATAAATTTAAAATTGAAGATTTAAAATATAAAATTTTCAATTCAAAAGTCAAATCCAAATTCACTAATTCAAACACCATCTAAATAATTTTGATTTGATAGTTTAGCATTGTATTTGTTTGTACAATGATAAATTATTATCATGAGGATGAATGAGTTTAGTCAATTATACATGTTGATTCCATTCAATTTAATTCATAAAATCATAAGTCATCATTTATGAAGTTTGTAAAGGGTATATTAATTTTTATATTTGTAATATGTGGTAGAGTTTTATTATACATACCAAAGAGGATAATTTATTTTATTTTGGCTTTGTTATTACTTCTTTATTCCATTTCATAGACTAAACCAAACTTAATAAAATTTGACTTCCATCGATATCCACTCTTTGTTTTTTTTTTTCCCCCTTAATTATAATTCTTCTTTGGATAATTGTGGCCAAGTAAAAGTTCACAAAATATCCGACCAAATGCCATGTCCTTCGCATCTTAAAATGGAGTTGAATTAGCTTCCCATGAATTTATAATCTTAGATAAATTTTGAACATTTTATTGACCAAAATGAATTTGATTTATATACTTAATAATTAATTCCTTGGGAGAATTTTTAACTTATGAAATTGATATAACTTATCCAAATATTTCTTTCTTTCATATACTATTTTTGTTTGATTTTTATTTTTAAATTTTAGGTAATTTTTGTAATTGCTCTTCGAGCTTTAAAATTTTCAAAACTTATAATTTGACCCCAATAGAACTTGACATTTCCGGTTTAATGTTTACTCTTGTTCATTTTAACTCCGCATACTTCTCATACTTTCATTGTTTTTAATTACATATAATTACCATTTGGTCCTATATGGGCAATTTGTCTTACTCAATTCTCTTCTCTTTCTTTTCAAAGCCTAGTTATCAGTTGAGCCATATAAAAAAAAAGTCAAGGATACTATCTCTATATAATATAGTTAGCCAAACTATAGGTCTTTGTATTCTAAACTCATACTAAGTCATCATCTTCCTAGAGAATTGCCATATAATTTGTGGCTTAACAATTTTCTTCTAGGCCTACTACAACCTTAAGATCTAACTATGATCTTATTGAGCTTTTTTTTATCTATTATGATTCTTAGGATCTAATTATGATCAAGAGATTTATAATGTATGAATAAAGTTATCAAATAATTATACCTTTGTTAAATCTGACAACTTTACTATTTATGCTCGAAAACTGATCTTATATGCATCTTTTATCCTCCTAGGCCTTATTGATTCTTTTTAGCCTATCTTGGGCTCTTATGGACTCATTCCTCAACTATGAACATTTCCTTGAAATCTCAAGAAATATTACACTTTTGTCCTTGCTAAAAAAGACTTTTTAAATGATGATTTGGTCCTTCAGGGTAATTCTATCTATTCCAAGACACTTTAGGACACCAAATTAATTTGGCTTAGCAGCTTTCTAAATTTTGGCATATTCTTGAGACTCTGGGTCTAAAATAAGGCCAAGATGGGCAAGTAATTTGTTTCTCAGCAAAAAGGAAAGTTGTTTTCCTTAAAATGACATAAAAAAAAATCTAAGGTTTTGAAAATTGAACTATTCATTAAATTATTTAAGGTATTAGGTCAAGTGTTAGTGATCAAAACTATAGTTCAACCATGATTATCAAACTGGTCATAAATAAAAAATTTTATTAAATCAGTCAAGACATTGGTTTAAGCATTTACCAATTTGTCCAAATAAGTCGGCCTGGATTTCATAACATGAAAAAAGTGTGCACGCACCTTTTTCTTTTATTTTTCTCTCTATATTTTGTTTTGTTTTTTTTAAGAGAGAGAGAGAGACGTTATATAAAAGTATTAATTAGTTTTAAAATTTGCATAAGTCATAAACATCATATTCAGAGTGACCGAAGCAAAGTAGACGATTGCAAGTCGGTTCCCATCTATAAGGAAAAGAGAACTTTAAGATAAGTCTAGTGATTTAAAGAGCAATTATAGAAATATTTATATATGACGCACGTGCCCACAAATTTCTCATAAAAGTTAGATTTTACTACATAGACCTAGCATTTGGGGACAGACTACGCAAATTTATGAAAATGACCTCTAAAAAGATCATGCATCGTTTAGCAGCTGTCTTAGCTAGCTTGACATTATAAATTATTTTAATACAATATATCCGACTAGAAAAGAAAATAAGGGGCTCGTTTAATTCTTTTATATATATATATATATATATCTTCTTGAAACAGTTTTTTTAAACTATAATTAAACATGTTTTAGGGATTTGAAGTAAAACATGTTTTCTCTTTCACTCTGCAACATATATGTAAACTCAATTAAATGTAATCATAACAAAAGCTTTTACTTTAGGGAGAATGACAATTAAGGACCTGCTAAGAACATTAATCCCAATTACAGACCGTGAAATTTTAAAATCTTAGTTAAGGACCATAATTCTTAATTGTGATTAAAAAAATGTAATTTGTGAGGTGGGATTCATTATTGCTACTTGGGAATTCACTAACTCAACTTGAGAAAATTTGTAACGTATATTGTGAAAACATGAAACCTCACTTGGAAATGGAATGTTTAACAAAAAGCGCCACTTGAAAATTCACTAATTAGACTTGAAAAAATTTCTAACGTATATTGTGAAAATATGAAACTTCACTTGAGAATCGATTATTTAATACAAAAACACCAATTTAGATAAGTCACTTTTTATTAATGATTCTCAATTGAGGTTTCATTTTTTCATAATATATGTTAGAAATTTTTTAAGTCTAGTTAGTAAATTTTCAAGTGGCGCTTTTTGTTAAACATTCCATTTCCAAGTGGGGGTTTATGTTTTCACAATATACGTTAGTAATTTTCTCAAGTTGGGTTAGTGAATTCTCAAGTCGCGTTAGTGAATCCCACTTCACAAATTACATTTTTTTAATCATAATTAAGGACTATGGTCCTTAATTTTAATTTTAAAATTTCACGGTCCGTAATTGGGATTAATGTTCTTAGCAGGTCTTTAATTGTTATTCTCCCTTTACTTTAATTTTTCTCTTTTGGATATGTTATTAGTGTTGAGGACTATACATCTTACAAAACATTTTAATTGAAATACTAATTTTTGTTATGATGGTGACGATGGCGATGATGCATGAGCAAGTAAAATGCTAGATTTTTTCCTTATTATTAATTAATTTTTTATTTAAAAAGTCAAGTTCAACATATTTCACATAAATTAAAAAATTTAAATCACATTAATTCCCTCTAAAGATTTGTTAAGTTTTTTATTTTGTTCCCAATATATTTACTAATATATTTATTTTAAAAGTAAAAATTTATGATAAAAAGTCAATCGCTATGGTTTGCCTTATAGATCCAATTGAGGGAGTACTTTTGTTCAAAAACTATGACGTCACATGTGAGGAATACACAAATTTTGCATACAAACAAAACTTGACCAACAACACATGGAATGCCAACAAAATGGATGATGCAAGCTAAGGTGCAAGAAATGAAAAGTAACATTTGATCGGGTGCGTTACCTTCTCAATACATTTTTAAGGATGTTTAATTATTTCTTAATAAATATTTTCTTTAAATAATTTTGATTTGATAGTTTAGCTTTGTATTTGTCTATACAATGATAAATTTTTTATCTTGAGGATAAGTGAGATAAGTCAACTATGTTCATTTCATTCAATTTAATTGATAAAACTGCGAGTCATCATTTATGAGGTTTGTAAAGGGTATATTAATTTTCACATTTGTAGGACACAAAGCTTTTTTTTTTTTTTTTTTATAAAGTATGGACACAAAGCTAACCCTTTTTTCTATATTTCAAAATTTTGAATTTCAAATCCTAGTTACCTCTTTCCCTTATCCTTTTCCTTCGAAGTTATTTCTAACATCTTGAATTTTAAAAACCTTGATTAAGTAAGTTAATGAAGGGTCAATTACTAAATTTATGTATAAATTGAATTGATGATGTTTGGAGATGACTAATGGGCCTATTAGACTTGTAGATGGCATAGAAGTTGAGCTGAGAGGAGATGCATCATGTGTTTTGGCTTGGTGTACCATCTATCGTGATAGATGGTTAAATGAGACACTCATGCAATAGAAAAGTGAAGAAGAGAAATGAGAGGGATTGTGGAGTTCAGCATTTCCTTTACAAGGGCATAATTTTTTAGACCCTTAGAAGAATTTTGAAGTCTTCAAACACCTTGGCTATGTCTCTTCTTCCTTCCTCTTCCATTCTTATCCATCTTTCAATAGTTCTTGGGGAAGGTGGAGATAATTTCAAAAATGTAGGAAATGTTGGCTGAACCCATTATGTTTAATTGGACCAATGGGGTTGGTTAAGCTTCCTAAACCTAAGATTTGTTAGTTTTATCTAGTTATGTGAGCGAGTGATTAGCTTTGGATGAATGTTAGGTATGAAGCTGAGGATTTTGGATTGTTGGGAGTTATAAATAGTTTTATTTAAACCAAGGGGTTTTAAGTGAAGTAAGAAGATATACCTTGGGTGTAAGAAAATATAAGGAGATTGACATTTGGGTTGGCTAGGCTTTGATTTAGATAGTTGGAAATAAGTAATATGGTGTTAATATTGATGATAATTATTTTGAATTGTAGACAATCATTATTGAAATCTTAGAAACTAGCTCGAGAAGCAAGTGTTGAGGGGTAAACTTTAGCAACTAAGAGGCTTAAGGTAACAAGAGGAACTTAATTCTTGTGTTTGCTTGTTTTGTTTATTATGGGTTTTATAAACTTGTAAATTAAATGTTTTGTATCACAATTTCTGTGAACTATGTTTTGGAAAAAATTATGCAAGTAGGTGTGTGAAATAATTGTTTGGAAATTTTTAAATGAAAATGATGATTTTGATTATATGATGATTTCAATTCTAATTTTTAATAGGGTTGATAGTCTGTTTTGCCCTTGAACTGGACTCACAGGGTTTACGAATATCTTAAACTTGATTTTGGTTTTCTTTTATCTTTGAGATCTTGAAATCACCTTTCTCAACACCTGCTGTCCACACATCTTAATGGTTGTTTGTTGCCTTGTGAGTCCCACCACTTTTAATATTTTTATAATTAAACTTGACATCTCATCTACTTTCACTCTCCCTCCTTCTTACTCTCCTCTCTCTCTTCCCCTCTGTTTACTTTCTCTCTCTAAGGACACACACATGGACTATCATATCTTCTTTTTTTTCTCAATCACCATCTTCTTCTCCCTAGCTTTTTTTTATTGAGAATTGCCATAACAAATGCATTTTAATTGATACTATAACATCTTGAGTTGTAAAATTTGAAATTTTAAGTATTTAAGAGGGTAAATTAGAAAAAATTAAGAAATTTGTAAATTAATGATATTTTGGAAGACTAATGTGGTTATTGGATTATTGGTTAACCTTATAAGAGGGCTAAGTTGGAGTTCAAGCAGACCAGAGCACAAAAGGAGGATCAAATTATTAAGAAGCAGTGGATGGGCAAAATTCTAGTTTTATTAGATAGTCATGCGCATTCGAGACAAAAGAGAAATAAGGAGAAAAAAAATGAGGAGTGATGGGAGAAACGTTTGGCTCTACTAGGAATCACATTGGGAGTGATTTGGGAGCATTTTCAGAAATATTTATCTTTGGATAAGCTTTCTATACCGCTCCCTCTCCCTTTATGCGAATTTTCTATGGTTTTTGGGGCATTTGAAGTTTGATTTCAGTTTCTCTTAGGTTATAACCAAACCATTGCCTTAGTTAAACTCTTGGGGAGTTAAATCATGTTTCTAAACTTAGATTTATGGATTTGGTAGTGATTTGGAAATTTTGGCTAGGGTTTGGACAAACCTTAAGTGAAATTTGCAAGCTTGAGAGCAATGTGGATAGAACATTACTATTGTTAGTATAGTTGGGTGTTAAATGGAATTAATGAAATATATTGGATGTATTGAGGGTTGTTAAAGTAGGATTTTGGGTATAGTGAATACCCAAAATTGTGTTAAAAAGGGGTTGATTAGAGTAAGAATTGATGATTTAAATGTTTAATCTTGTCGATTTAATATTGATCGGGCGTTGATACATTAGAAGACACGTGTGAGACTATTGATTGACCATGGTAACCCTTTTGATGACAAAAGGGTTGAGGTCACTAGATTATCTAAACTTTCTATTTACGTGCTTGAATAGTTGTGTGCTGATTACTAAAGTTAATATAATTGTTTTGTGTAAAATCCCGCATTTTGCCCGAACTTTACCAATCAATGCACACATTACAATATAAGAATTAGAGTTATAGCCCTTAATTTGATTTCAAAATGTGGGATCTTGACTTCATAGAAAATATGTTCAAATATTATGGCTAACGAAAGCATAAAGACATGCCAATTTATAAAGCGAATCAAACAATTATTTTTGTGAAAAACAATCCATGTGTTGTAGCTCACACCATAGAGCATCATGCTTTGATTTAATTTTGTGACATGCACCATAAATTGCACACCATACATTGTGGCACATGTATCAGATTTTGCTGTCATGGTAGATTTCTGATATAAATTTCTGCCACATGTCATTTTCACATCCGATGATCGATTAGAGTGATTCAAGTGCCCACACAAAGTCTATAACATATTTTATCTAATGAGATAAGTTTGGACATGATCTAATGATCCAAACTAAAATTGGACACTTAGGTGCAAAAAGCTACTTTTCTTTCAAAATTTAGCACCCTAAGTGTTCAATTTTTATCTCTTATTATATTAGACCATTTTGGGCCTTAAACTAAGTCTAAAAAGATTAAATATACCTAATTAACACCTTACATTACACATATCACATCAAATACACATTTTGACCTCTCAATGTCACATTACATACTTGTGGTCTTACATGAAGCATAGCATACATTCATACATACACATCTACACTTGTTTCACTTTAACACTTTTGACTTTCACATATGGGGTTAAGCATCACCATATAGTCAGGAATTACAAATATACTTGACTCATACAAATGGGACCAAGCCTTATTATTTAGCCAAGTCATGTACATTTACACAATTCATCATAATAAATCACACACAATACAGTGGAACAAGTCACACATTATAACATATACTTGCTTGAGTAGCATCTAGGCCTACTTATGTATTCACCACCGTAATACACTTAGCAAGATGCAACATTATTACACAACAAAGCTATTCTTATTGCCACAAACACATATACAAACTTGCTTGATTAGCATCTAATCCTACCCATATATACACCACTATGATACCCTCGATGAGATGAAATATAAGATATACAAGCAAGTTCTCAACACATAATTACATATTCACATTCATATACACTTATGCCTCTTAGTTGGAAAGCCTAACATTTGCAACATAGTTATTCATTCATTACACTAAAGGTAGTCATACCACTACCAAAAAGAAGCTAATCCTTCCTTACTTCCTTTCCCAACCTTCTCCTATTCTCTTTACTTGTATACAAAGATAATAGAGTGAGACATATGTCCTAGTAACTTAGACGATTGCACATCTTATCATATGTCACCTCGCCCAACAAAGACAGCTACTGGCAGTATTCTAGCCTCATCTTTTATAATATCCTCTTTACTTTCTACTTGCTATAATTAGAAGCCTTTAGATATGTTGAGAACTTAGACAGCTGATTGAATTTTCTCATAAAGGTCTCCTCATCTAAGTTACCTTACTGAAAAGCATGAAACTTTGCCTCTTTCTCATCTCTGAAAGCTGGTGGAAAGTAAAAATCATAAAATATTTCCTTAAATTTAGCCCAAGTCATAGATCTTCCATCTGTGGGCTTAACTGAATCCCACCAATGCTTGGCTTCACAAACAAGCTACATCGTAGCCAAGATAACTCTCTACTCAGATGTACATCTCACCACATTAAATAGTTGCTCCATCCAATCCAACCACTCCTCAACTTTCCCACCAAGCATGCTACCATCATATATGGTCAGATTGGTGTGAGAGAATTCCTTCCAAGGTCTAGATATGTCATCCTTTTGGTTATCAGCAATCGGTCTATGAGCTCTCATACCATTAGAAGATAAACATACTGATCTAGAATAGCACGACCTCTAAGATATTTTTGTATATCCACTATCACTTCAAGTAGCCGAGCTATGATTACATCTGTCCCCTATGGTGGTGGTGGTGGAGGCGAAGGTAGAAGAGGTGGAGCTAGTGATCATTCCTTATTCCTCAATCTACTTCTTCCCCTTTGAGAAATATTACAACTGAAAGGTGTATGGCCACACATGTACGGACCTTTCTTCCCTCCTAAAGGAACAAGCGAGATAAATAAAAACAATATTAGTCTAGTTTAGTGGCAGGAGGGAAAGTATAACATCCTAAAACTTTAAATCTGGAAAAATAGGTTAATGAAGGGATAAATTAGTTAAAAATATGATTAATTTATTTAATTATGTTTTTGGGTAGCTAATTAGATTTTTGGGTCATATTTAGCTCTAAATTGAGATAGGATGAAAGTCAGATCAAGTCGGGAGGCATCAGGGGAAGAAAAATCAAGTTATTGCTCACTACGCCGTGAGCCATGGCTTTTGTGGCGTGCACTGCGGTGCATGGCTCAGCAGGTAACTTAAATTTTCGGGAATCATTAGAAATGGACAGTTTTTTGGGTGCAAAACCTAAAGCACGAAGGGGGAACTTTAAGCACTGTTAGGGCATCAATTTAGAAGGATTTTGAAGATCATTTGAGCTTCCAAACTCTTGGGTAAGTTTCCTACCCTTCTCCTCTACCTTTTCATCTCATTTTCCATGGGATTTAGAAGAGTGAGAATTGGGTTTAATTGGATTAAGCCATGAGTCAATGTTTTTAAGGTTTTTATTGACTCTAAAGGTTTAATTTAGGTTTATTGATCTTGGATATGTGGTAATAGAAAGCTACTTTCTTGTTTGGTGAATTTTGGATTAAGCACTAATTTCATCATAAGGTGTTGAAGTGTGATAAGTTGAGATATTGAGTTTTATGTTGTGATAGAGTTAGAAAGAGACTTAAAGGGGTGGTGTGAACAAATTCTAATCTTAACAAGCCTATTTGTTGAGAATTTGAGTGAGAAGTGGGAGAATTGGGAGACTATTAATAGTTATTAGTGCTTGTGTTAATTGAAAATTAACATATAGTACTTGTTGATATAGATTGTGGTGTGGGAAGACTTACCTTGACACAAAAAGAGAATTTTATACCATGGGTAACCCATTTAGTAACAAAAGGGTTAAGGTAACTAGATAATTTGCATTGTTTATCACCTTGTATAAGTTATTCTCAAGTTGCTTTTCTATAATTTGTTGAGTATATATGCATAAATTCTTTAAAGGTTAACTATTTTAGAAAAAGTGGAGTATTGATTTTTAAAATTCTATATTTTTGAAGTAAATGGTAGGACTTTGTTATATTTGTTTGCAAAGTTGTTTATGCATGGTCAAGTGGAGATATGTAGTGAAATGTGGAATATTAGAGGGTAGGAGGTCACCCTAATGGAGATAGTAAAGATTTAAGTCCATATGGCATTACTGGTACCTCGGGATGCCAAGTGCAGCAGTTACTCTCCTTAGTGCCCGAAAATGGGTGCGGTGTTAGAGACTTTCTCTCCTTAGTACCTAAAAGGGTGTGGAGTTGGAGACTATGCTCCTTAGCATCCGTAGGATGTGGTGTTGGAGTAACGACACCCCAATTACTTGTAATAGGGGAAATAGTAGTTCGGAAGTGGTTTAAGACACCTTGGCCGGGTAGTCCTACCATGGATGGTGAGCTTGGGGACCATACATATGGTTTGGTTCTGTGAAATAGCCTACTGGTTTGGTAGGGAGTATTGGAGGACCGGATGGTTAGGGATCATGTATGTAAATTTGTGGTAATATTATATGATGTGATTATCTTACTTATTTTAATTCTTGTTTATAACTTGGCTTTTTAATCAATAATGTAGATTATCTTAGTTACTGAGATTTTTATCTCACCCCGTAGATTATCATTTTACAGGTGCTACTAGTGAGACTGAGCCAGGGACGGAATCGGGCAGGGGCTAGCATATCTACTATACTCTTTGTAAAGCTCAATTTTGGTTTGAGTGGTGTACATAAACTTGTTATATGATATTATATGTTACCAACTAGGAATGTATATTATTTTGATTGGTTGCACTTGTTTCATACTATGTTATTGTGTATTTTAGCCCAATATTGTATATGAGGTGAATATGTGGTAATTTTTGTGGTGATGGGCTAAAATACTAATACAAGTGCAAGGAATGTTTATCTAAGTGGTGATAATGTATTGGTAGTATATTTTGTGGCAATAAAGGCCAAATAGTGCTTGTAGTGCTAATTGTGCATTTTGGCTATATTGGGAAAAAATGGCCATTAAGTGGCTAAATTTTGTGTTTGGCATGTTTTTGTGTGCTTGATTGGTCACTTAAGTATATTTTGGTCTATTAGACTTGGTTCAAGCCTCATAATGGGTTAATGGTATAAGTTATGAGTTTTGGGTACTTGGATGGTTGAAAATTTCTTTGAAAAACTGACTTTTACATTTGAGTATCTAAAATTCTCATACAGTATCAGATCATAATAAAACTTGTGCCATTAGTTAGCTTATTGAATAAGCTTCGTGTGGGCACTTGAATCACTCCAATTGGACATCATATGTGAAAATGGCGCGCATTCAAAATTTATTCTAAAAAGCTATCATGACAACATTGCTGTCATGGACAGGGGCGTCGCAGCACATTTCGTGCAAGTCGCGGCACACGGTACAGCAGAGAAAACATGGCATTCTGTGCCACAAGCCATGGCACACAGACCACGAGCTGCGGCGCATGGACCAAAACACTTAAAAATGACATTTTTGGCCCTGTTTTAAAGTGGTTTACTTCCCAAAACTTTTCCATGCTTCCAATACCTTTATAAATCATTAAGTTTGAGCTCAAACTATTAATTTAAAGGGTTTTTATGGGATCTCAAATATTTCTCAATTATTTTTAAATTATTAGTTTTAACCCTTATATGGATAATGTAAGCTTAGGAGCAATCTTTGCTCCTAATTATGATTGTTTGTTGTGATAGTATGGTGAATTTTGGTAATGTCAAGGTGGACATTACAGAAAGAGCATAAGAGTGATGTACTTAAGGTGCCAAGTAGGAAAAAGGAATCATAAACCTAAAACTGATACAAATGTATCACTTGCCCCGAGTGTTATCCAAAAATCACATAATTTAAATAAACTAAGTATGGTTAAGGAGTTGATCCTCTAACCAACTTAGGAAACAAATCATTTAAATCACTAAACAGATACACTATTACAAAATAAATGTTAAAAACACTTAAAAAAATTTATAGGTTCTACCTATAGCACATGAAAGCAAGCTAGATGAAAGTAGGATAAAAAAAATGCTATCTTGACAACATTAAATTGCTATCATGACAGTCTCCTCGGGCCAACTTTCGGGAGGCACTGTTCTGCCATTCCACCTCTGATCGAAGTGATTTTAAAGTTCAAATGTCATTTTTAATGATTAATAGTAGTAAACTAAATTTCAAAAACATCTAACGATCAGATTAAAAATTGGACATATTGCAAGTTTGGTCATTTTTGCTGTCCTGACAGCTTTTTATCTGTCATGACAGCACCTTCGGACTAACTTCTAGAGTGCACAATTTTATCATTTGACCTACGATCAGAGCAATTCCAAAGCCCACATGTCACTTTTAAAGAGTACTATTAGCAGACTAAATTTTGAAAATATCCAACGGATGGATTGAAATTCATGTTTGTTGCAACATCAACACTGTTACTGTCATGACAGCTCATCTGGACCAAATTTCAGAGTGTGCCATTTATCTGTCCAATGTTCAATTAATGTGATTCCAAAGCCCACACGAAGCTTATAAAATTTTTACTTGTAACCTAAATTTTAGATAAATCCAATAGTCGGATTAAGATTTGGACACCCGGATGCAAAAGTGCAATTTTTTAGTAAAAACCATTTTCAAAATTATCCAAATCTCATCCTAATGATCACAAACTTGTGGAAACACTTTGGACACGTCAATTAGGACTAAAAACACCTGACAGAACATTTAAATAATATAAAAACCTTTTATATCAAATTTGATCACCCGGGTGCCATTTCTCAAAATGCACCCTAAGTCCCCAAAATTCACAAATCACATAAGAGTGGCCGAAAACCATTTTAAATATCATATACACATATGAATACATATGTTAAATATTTTCGCTTGGCTCAGAGATTTCCATAGATTCCACGTACCTACTCTCTCTATCCAAGGTGTATGTTTGCTCATAGCACACCATTTATAATGCAACCACTTTGAATTTGCTTGTAGAATCATATATATCAAAATAAATATTTCTTGTAGTAGAAACTTAGTCTACTAAATAAATCCATCAAAACCACATACCATAAATAAGTTTCTTAGCCACAAGTCTACAAGCAGACAAAAATTCATACACAAGCCATATAATCCACACATATTCACATACATATTTACATAATTGCATCCTACTGGCACCCTAATCCTAAATATATTACAATAGATTTGCTCAAAAGAAAAGGGTTGCAGTTCTTTACAGTCTACAATAACCCCTAGCTTTGCTCTTTTCCTCATCCTCCACTAGTTCCTTTGCCTGGACCTGCAAAATATTGTAAAGAAAGGGGTAAGGCAACCACAATCTCAATAACAGAGAAATCTACATTAATTATTACAAAGTAAGCCATAATTGAATAAATAAATAATAAATTCAATGTAGTATATAATTTAGCTATTTAAAATGCATGAACGCATGATATAGGCTGGTATGGCCTTTCATGACCAACAAAATACCCCCTGTCACTCTTTAACTCACAGGTAAACTTTATACCTACTTGTACCTCCATAGCCATAAAACATAATCTAAGGCATGATCTAACCCACTGAACTGCTTATGCCCCTTCGATATGAATCCTGAGGAGTTGAAGCTAACTCCCTCTCAGAGCCAGCCTGACTTACTCTTCATGTGAGGGCTACCTTAGCCTAAGCACTCAACCTCACACTTTATATGTCAAATTTCCTCCCCTACTAAGAGGTGTCGAACACTCAATACACTAACCACTTTAGTGCACTGAGCCCATGATACATAAGGCAACACTGAGTACTAGCAGTGTGCTATAGAATATTACAAGTCCACACCTTCTCACTGGTGAACTCCTACTGAGATCATGCCTTTTACTCTTGTCTACCTTTTTCGAGTATTGACCACTTCGATACTCTGAGGTAGTATAACATTTATAAATCTCCCTTAAATAGTTCCTTAGCCTATCTAAGGTACCTAACTTAGTTACACTTCCTTAAGTGCAACTTCTATTCTTTATAATTACAATACATGTAAACAATCTCGTTTTCATAAAAACATTAATGTTAAACAATTAGAAAACATATTTGCACTATAATTAAAGTAGTACCCCATAACCCCTTATAAAGCAGATTTAATCTTTTAAAACATGTAATGCATAATAGGTCGTAATATTTATTCAAAAATAGCTAAATAAAGTAATAAGAAATATAAATTCTCCTATTACCTCAACCCTTTGGTACCAAAAAGGATTCCTCTTGTACAAAATAGGGCTTGACTTGTTCCTTAATTTCTCAATAAGTTCTACCAATAACTCCCTATAGCATATAAGTAATCCACATCACTTATCATGACAAATAGCATTAATGAAGACTATAACTCATACCATACAACTTGGGTCAACGAGCTATAATCCATCTTAATAGTCCACAAATTAAAGTAACCATACACATAGTATCACTTAACTACTAAAACCATTTATTTGGCATCATTAGGCTAATTTTTAATTCATATAATTTTTAATCAATTAAAAACCTTCACTTAGTGCCACCAACTTTCATCATTAGCCCTTATAATGAAAACCAAACCTTAATTTAAATCTTATTGGGTTCAAATAGCAAAATTATAACTAAATCAATAGATTTAAACTATTGAGGAGAAAAACCCAACCTCTTTGGGTTTAACTTTTGTCCTAAAATTCCATTTTTCATCCAATTACCTGGTTAAAATATTAAGGCATCATGTATAAACTCAAAACAACCTCTTAAGGACCCAATAAAACTAAAGCTTACAAGAATAAAGTCTTTTAGATCAAACTTCAAAAATTTTCTCTTCTAAAATTGAAGAAAACGAAGAGGGAGGAAAGAGGATTGAAGTAGGGAGTTTACCTTTCGTATAGCCAAGTTTGCAATGGTAGTAAAGCCTCCTAGATCTGAACCTCACTCCCTCTCTTCCTCCTCTCTTCTTCTTCTCACTCTCTTGTCCATTCATTTCTTTCCTTTGTTCTTTGTTATATTTTCATTTGTGTGTTCTATTTCTCTTTAAAAAGTTGACCTAACACTTTAGGAAAATTACAAGAAAGGACCCAACATTTCCTATTATTACCCAAAAGCTTGGGTCAACTTTGATAATTTTTCTCATAGTTAAAAATAAAATAAAACTAAACTTTTGCTTAGTAAAATTCAAACTCATGACCTCTATCATACTATTCATAATTTTAATTTAATTATAAATATTTTATGATTTTATAAATCTGAATCTTAAAATTTCAAGATGTTACATTATACATAACATATAATACTTTTCATTACAAAACGCACTTCCATGCTTATTTCAATCAAAATCTATTTCACACATAACAATCACTCAATGCTATAAAAGATGCTTAATTCAAAACCATTTCATGCATTACATTACATACTAACATACAGTTATAATGAATAGTCAAACAAAGAAAGTTATCCGGTTACCTCAACCCTTCTGTCAGTAGAAAGGTTACCCGTGAATTTTTACTATCACACAAGCTTCTCTCAAGCTTTTTTTCTCTACTCACACACCCAATATGCTAATCTAAATACATTTAGCACATTTTAGTCATTTGGTCCATTTTGACCAAAAACTCATTTTTACTATTTAGGGCTATATTCATCCATAAACTCTTTTCAATTTACCCATTCTAAGTTCATAGCTATCCAATTACTACTTTACATCACCTCAACCAGTCTTATTTTACTCAGGATAGATTTTTGCCCTAACTTTCTCCCTTTAAAGTCTAAAATTAAGACTCTTGGTTCAAAGCTCTATCATTCAGCTCTAAACCAGTCACAAAGCTCTAATTTAACTTTAAAAAACCTTTTTATTATTATTGGGCAAGAATCAAACCCCTCAAATCCCACCAATTCAATTTCCCTATAACTCATTTTTAGAGAAATTTGTGTAGAATGGAAGGTAAGAGTTATACGTAGCTTGCCTGGCAAGTTACAGATCTGAATCACCTTTTATCGCTCCAAAATAAATTAACCTAGTTCCTCATCCCTTCTTCTCTCTCTATCTCATATGTTTATCAAATTTTCTCCTCCAAAATTTTTGAAATTTCATGACTTATGAAGTGAATTTCTGGTCCATGTGCTGCGACGCATGCAACACAAGCCGTGCCATATGGCACAATAAGACTTATTCTCACCATGTGTACTTGCTTTGACCTAAAACACACTCCTATCACCTATATCTGTTCATACAATACACAAACAAGTCAAAATACTAGTTAATCATTTGAATCTCTAATCCCACTTTAATTTTCACTTTACCCTTGATTAACCTCTAAACTTAGGATTAAGAAATTCAGGATGTTACACATGCAAATTACCATATATATGGATATTAATTACCACTTTCTTTTATGAACTTGTCACACACACAATATGCACATGTCCTTTGCAAAGGTCTACTAATATACAACTATGTCTTATCTCTATTATGTTTACATGAATATAATGTGTATTATGCATATGTAAAAACTTGTACATGCTTAAATCAATTAATAAATACCATAGACTATTCAGTTACTGATAGGCGATATTTGCTACACACTTTTCTTAGACATTTAGGATTACATTTTATGGTAAGGAACCCTATAACGTATATTCTTGGTGTTAAATTAGGGTTTTGAGCCTTAATGAGGAAGTGTGCATATTTGGAGGATTTTGGTCATTTTGCATTTTGTTGGGAATTTAAGGGAAAATTTGAAATTTGATGTGTGTATTGATATTAAGTCCTTTTGGGTTGAAATATTTGGTCTTGAAAGTTGCATTTGGACCTAAGGTTAAAAAGTCAATATTTTTGGTTGACTTGTCAATTTAGCAAATTTGACCTAATTTGCATGCATACATGCATGGCCACCTTATATTTTTCATATGTGTTTGTGAAGTTTTAAATGAATCTTGAAAATACATGTAAAAAGATATTAGGGTTTGAATATTTTCATAATTATCACATGTGCAAAATAACTTAGTCAAATTTCATGTTGTTGTCTTAGGTGACCCTTTGCATGCATAGAAGAGGCTTTGGTTCAAGACTTGGTTTGGCACATGAGGGAGCACTGAGCATGAAACTTCAGACCTGAAATAAGAGTCTTTAGGCATGAATTACAAAGGCAAAAGAGGCATACATGAAGTTTCCATGCACTTGCACACAAGGGATCAAGTTGTATTATTTTCTAACTAGTTTTAAATTTTTCTCTCTCATTTCTCTCTCTAGAATTACAAATTAGTATGATACTTTAATCTTGTAATCTCAAATGATGATACACATTATTGAGAGATACTTGTTGCAATATGATGTTTGTTTTCTCAAACTAAATGTGACTATATAAGGCTAGCAAGTATATCTCTATCTTACTAGTAAAACCATCTATTTAACATGCAAATATAAAGTTCTTGTACTATTTTACCCAAGTTTTACGCTTAACCTAGCCCTCTCAAGCATCAATCAAGTGAACCCAATATCTAAATGGTGGCAAATCACTTAGAAGCATTAAAAAAAGTGTAGAATAAATACACATATCATTAATCACAAAAAGAGAGGAGGAATATAATGTTAATCCATACAAAAGTTCCAAATAACCCTAAAACAAAGTGTTTAGTTACTTATAGTCATCTAAAAAATACAAATACATAAAATATTAGAACCCATATTAGAATATAAGAGAGGAAAGGGAAGAAGAATAGAAAAATTAAAGAAAAAGAACTCCAAATGTCTTCAAAACTTTATTCTCTTGGACCCAACTCTTCCAATGCCCAAATCCAAGCATACAAAGCTCCAAATGGTTGCTCAAGGTCTAAAAAATGCATTTTAGGTTAAGCTCTTAGCATATATATGTCCTAGCCAATCAATTTTTGATAAATAAAGTACAACATTTTTTTGACAGCAGTGAAAGTCGCGAATGAAAGTCGTGACTTTCTGACAACTTTGGCAGTTTTGAACTATTTTCACAATTAAAAAAATTTGTCATTTTTTCACTTGATTTCTTCATCCAAAAGCCTTCCAAAAGCATCAACAAAAGTCAAAAATGTAGCTAATCAAATCTTAAACCAAAAAAACACACATTAGCCTAAACATATCAAATTAAATCTAAGAGTGCAAACTCAAAGAAAAATGCATGTTTTCCTAATTTAGGCATTAAAAATATATACTAATGAGCCAAAATGGATTAGAATCTAAGGAAAATGTGATGAAATGACATGAAATTCTAGAGGTGAACACAATGCTGCCCAAAAATTTTAAGTTGTTGTTAAACAAAGTAAAAAGTGACAGGGAGGGTCAACAAGGTCAAAACAAAGCCACAAATGATGATATGTCTAGTATGAAGAATGCTATAGATGCTTTTGTAAGAAAATGAGTGTTTTGATTGACCATATTTCTTCTACTAATGCTCAACAACCTACTTTGCCTAGCAATATGGTTGCTAATCCTAAGTCTTTTATCAATGCTATTAAGCTTAGAAGTTGAAATTGGTTAGTCAAAATGATGAAAATGAGCTTGTTCATGAAAATGTCAATTCTGGATTTTTTGTTCCAGCACCTCTTCCTTGTGATTTTAATACAAATTCTTGCTTTAATGATGCTATTTCTTGTAGTGATGAAGATGAGGAAGGAGTGGAACAAGTTCGTAGTGATCCCCCACCTTAAAAGGAGCTAAAAGAGCAAGGAAATTAAGGAAAACAAGCCCAAAACCACACTGTCCAGCAACAAAACGTGAATGTACAGCAACAAAAGGATGAAAAGAAGGGTCAAGGAGCTATCCTAAGCCATGAAATTATAAGGAAATTGCCCTTCCCTCAAACCCAATCATCAAAGCCACTAGCTCAAACACCATAAGACTAAAAGGTGATGAATTTCTTTTACAAAATTCAAGTGAATGTACCTCTTTTAGATTTGATTAAAAACATTCCCAAATATGCCAAGTTTATTAAGGAGTGTTGCACAAATAAGAGGAAATTTAAACCTAATGCTAGAGTGCAATTACCATCCTTTATTAGTACTATCATGAAGCCCTAACTTCCCATAAAGTGTGAGGATCTCGGATCCTTCACTATCCCTTACCAAATTGGTCCTTTACAGTTTTCTCATGCATTAATTGATTTAGATGCAACAATAAATGTAATGCCTTCTTCCATTATACTTCATTGAAAATTGATTGTTTACATGCCACTAACATGATTTGTCAATTGGCTGGTAGAAATGATAGGAGACCTTAAGGAATTATTGAAGATTTGATTGTTAGTATGAAAAATCTTCTATTTATGTTTTAGATATGGATTGCAAGAGTAATGGGGAAGACATACTTATTTTGGGAAGGCCATTTACGAGGACTATAAAGACCTCATTAAAATAGACAAGGAAATATTGGTGCTTAAATATGGTGATGAGAGTGTTTGCTTTAATATCTATGAAGCCATGAAACTTCTTTATGAGGATCATTCTTTACTAGGTCTAACTACTATTAAAAGTGTTGTTGATGACTTAGTAGATGAGCATGCTTTGTCTTTGCCTTACATATGATACTTTATTATCTAATTTTGAGCCTAGTATTGATTATTCTTGTATTAATAGAGTTTCATGTGTGATTTGTAAAGAAATTGATTCTAGATTGCTTTATGAGGATTTTCCTTTTGGCATGTCTCTTGTGGATGATTTGGATTTATCTTCTTTGATCTTTATGCTTAAATCACAAGGAAGGTATTTCTCCTTGTGTTGTAGGTGCTAAGGGTATAAGCAACTATCCTTTCCTTTATTTTCTTAAGATTCACAAGCATGAGGATGGAAGCCTATCCAAAACAACATTAGAGGCCTTGGAAACTACCAATTCAAGTGAGGATAATGTCCAAAAACATAAAGGGTGAAAAGAATGAAGGATTGGTGCATGAAGGAGATTGCTCAAATCTAGAAAATTTTCTAGCAACATTGTGTGGAGTCAATCTAGTTCAAGATAAGGAATTTAAGGAGGAAAAAGGCCAAGCAAGAATATGCAAGGATTTAAAGATGATTCAAGATGACAATAAGATAGGAATTCAAGGAAACCAGCTTAATAATAATATAGATGGTAATGATTTTAATCTTAATAAATTTCATGATGAATTAGCTTTGTTTCAAACTACTTACTCTAACTCTCTTGTCGCTTATTTCTATTCAAATGATGCTCTTTGCTCTATTTAATGATAACACTTCTTTGAACTCAAATATGCTTGAAGAAATGTATTTTGTTAATTTTATAGGTGCACATATGAGTATGGCTAAAATTGATGGTGAATTTAGAGAAATTGCATTTGAATTGGAAGAGGGCAAGCCATCAAATGAGAGCAATGCACAAGCTCATGATCTAGATTTTTAAGATGTGCCTCAAATTCATGAAGAGCTTGTTTATGATGATCTCAAAGAGATCATTTCATGTAATCTTGCATCGGATAAAGGAAGAGCCTTTCTAATTAGAAATAAAAGCATTTGGGAGAAGCACAACTTCAAACCACCATAATAAGCTTCAAAAGTCGCATTTATCCTTGCTTATTGCTTGAATTTCCTTGTACAAATAGCACACAAGTAGATACACTTATTATTATATGGTTGCTGCCACTTTTCACACATATAAAGCATAAGTGTGTGGAGAGGGTACAACTAAGCTAATTAATTTAGGAATTTTTAGTTTTGTTTTCTTTGTTTCCTTTGTTTTGCTTGGTTTTAGAAAATAAATTGTGCCTTAATTTTTTGTAGTTTGGTTTGGTCAAGTTTCCATCTTTAGGTTTTCATAATAGTGTTTTGTTTTCAATTTTGAAAAAAAAAGGGGGGAAAATTTCACATCTTTGAAAAACTTGACAATTCTTTGTTTTCATTTTCTCTGCTTTAAATTCAAAAATTCACTGGGAATAAGTCTAAAGGAGTTTGACATGGAATTTATTTCATTTAAAAGTTACATGTCTTAGCTTCAATTTAAAGCTACATGTCTTAGTTTTGATTTGGTCAATTGTGGATGTGAGGAGTGTTTTGTTTATTTTCTACAAGCTATCAAGGTCCTGGGAGTCTTTATAGAGAATTTTTAAACCATGATGCAACTTTGAGTTAGTATATCTCTCATATTGTATGTTCAATTTTTTTTATTATAGTTTCATATTTCTCCTTATTGTCTTGGCTTTATTTCTTTTGTTTAGCATTTTTTTTTAGTTTGCTTTTACTTTGTTGAAAAAGTTGTTAGAAGCTAATAAGGTTATCTAGACATATTGTTGTTTCTCCAAAACTATGGACCATTTTGTGAATAATTCTGGGAATCATTGGGAGGGAATTTTGAGATGAAACTTTTATATCATTTTCCTACATATCTCTTATATCACTTATAAAAGTTTCATGAGAATTACTTGTGTGAATCTACTATTATAAAATCTATAAGTTTAGTGTCCCCAAAGAGATATTTACAAGATTTTTAGAATAGTCACAACTTTGTCTTTTTGGTTTTTAGCACTCTTCTTGCACCCAAAAATTTTTTCTCTTGCACTTTTCATGCATTATTTCATGGAATTAGTGTCCTAGGATATACTTGAGCAGACATTGAGAACAATACATGGTTTAAGTATAGGCAAAAAATTGGTTTTCATTTTGTTTTGTTTTGAATTTTTTTTGGAAAATTAAAAAATTGTGTTTTGATTTGTCTTGGAAAATTAAAATTTTTTTTTTGGATTTGGAATATGAACTTTTAAGATGATGTTGTCCTAATTTTTATACTTTATGAAGCAAGTTTTCTATTAGAGAGTGTGCATTTGATTAGCAAAGCAAAATTAGCCATCGTGGAAGGAGCCTTTAATCAATAAGAGTTATGTCTTTAGTATTTACACCCTTTAGAACTTATCTTTCCTCTTAATCAAAGCTACATCATTGCACTTGTTGTAGAGAAGATGTTTTTGGCATTCATATAAAAAGCACAAGGTCTTTTAGCTAACCTTAATGTGATTGATTATTCCTTATTAGCCAGCTTGAACCTTTCTTCTGTTTCATTCATTTTTAAACACTGTCCCTTTGTTTTTCTATGGATTACATATACTTCGTATGGTGTTCTTCAATGTCTTAATTTTTCTTGGTTTAACTTAATGGATAAACTCATTCCTTCATCATTTTCCTACATCTATTCCATCTTTTTAAAGGAACAAGTCTTCATTTTGTGTAACTCCTATCCTTGAACCCAAGATATTTCATAGCTTTTGTATGAAAAAAATATAAAAAAGAATGGCAAGAAAAAAAAATAGAAAGAAGAAGAGAAGAAGAAAGAACAACAAAGAAAAAATTTTCCAAAAATAGAAAATTGAAATAAATAAAGAAAAATCATAGAAGAAATGAAAGAGAATGTGTAACATATTGGTTTTAATCTCCTAATTTACTAAGCTTAATTAGGGTAATTGAATAAATTTTAGTGGTGTATGGCTAGGAAGGTCTAATAATCAAATTTGATTATGTTTCAACCCTAATTGTGGGTTCGATATCAAGTGGGGCCACCTGGATATCAAAAGGAGAAGAAAATGAAGGGTTAGTGTTGTTGTGCCACATGTTATGATATGGAGTGCATCTACCACAGTGCACAGATACTTTAGCTATAGGAATAGGGACCTCTCTATAAGATGCGCTGCAATGCATTACATGACCGCCATGGCGTACAACCATTTTCTACTGAAATAAGTCATGAATTGAGACAAAAATAAAGAGGAAAAAAAAGGAGAAAATGAAGAGGTGTGCAAAGCTCTATTAGGGTTTGTTCTTGGATGACATTGGGAGTGTTTTGAATGCTACAAACACCCAAGGTAAGTATCATGCCTCTTACTCTCCTAATTTCTTCCATATTATGAAGTTGATGGTCAGGGTTTGATGGTGAAAGATGATTTCAGTCTATATAGGTTATAGGTCTAAATATATTAACTTAAATGAAGTTAGATTAGAGTATCTAAACCTAGGTATAATGAATTTTAGTGTCTTAGATGGTTGGGCTTCATAAATATGCAAAAATTACATTAACCTGGGTTGTTGGAAGAGTATGATGCTATTAATGAGAGTTTAACGGCTCATTAAGATTATTGGGGACTAAAGAAAGTTAATAAACTTAATAGGTAGGCTCAAATATGAGCAATGTGGACATTGGGTGAGTTAGAGTTGGAATGTGAGTTGAGAGTTATGTGTGATCAACATCGTTGATAAAATCCAACTTAGTTAATTATAGATTCAGCTCTTAGACAGCAATTTAGCTTGGGAATTCATGCTTGGAAGCTATAACATTGAGGGATAAACCTTTGAACTCTTGAAAGTTTGAGATAACTAGGAGAATCCTACTTTGAATAGTTATCTGTTAATTGATTGTTTATTGTAAAGTTGTGAACACTACATGCATGAATTGATTTCCAATGTTTAAAAGTATGATTGTGCATAATGTCATATTTGGATTGAAATGTAAGATATGAAACCAAGATGGTTTTCAGATTATGAATATGTATATGTTTTAGGAAGATGAATGTGATATTGTTTTAAGATAAATATGTGTTAATGAAGAAATGAATTATTGTGATAAGTGAGGATAATGTTGTGAAATGTCATTAGATGCTCACTTGGGTAGCACATGATCATGAATTCAACATGTGATTTTGATAAACAATAAATGAACATGTGAAAATGAGTAAGCATCGTTTATGGCATGATCAATGGGTGAGAGTTCACCGAGGGATTGGGGGTAAAGAAAAATCCATATGGTATTTAAGTTGCCTTCCAGTGCATGAGAGTATAATCTTGTCTACCAATTTGTCGAGGAATTGTCCTATAATTTGTTGAGGGACTAAAACCTAGATTTCTCCACTAGTTTAATGAGGAGGATAGCTTAGGATGTGAGACACCCCAGATGTTTGAGAGTGGGAGGACACTGTGCTTCGAGAGTGATTCATGTGATCTTTGGCCAGGTTACATCTCACGATTAGTAAGCTTGTTTAGTTTAGTCACACGGACGAAGCCCTATTTAATGTTACAGCATATGGTTTCAATTTGAGGAAATAAGGAGGGTATAAGGTTGGTTGATCATTTCCTATGTAAGTGTATGACATGTCGCATGTTTTTGAGTTGTAGTAAGCCATGTGTTGTGGCGGGTCATGATTACATGTATGAGTGTCTTGTGATTATGTACCTAGCATGTGTGAGAGAAAAAATATTAACTGGATTAACAAGTTATGATATGTAGTTAAGCATGTTTTAAGTAACTGGTTTCATATGCATGGATTTTGATTTTACAATTGATATATAAATGCATAAGGTAGGTTTTTACCTTGATTACTAAGTGGCTAGATTCACCACTCTTCTTTAACACTTTTCAAGCATAGCTCTGGTGCTGAAAGGGATAAAGCTACTAAGGCCAAGGAATTTTTGTGTTCCTTTAGTATGCCTCTTGTATTTATTTATTTTATGTAATAGAACAAGATTGCCAATTTTAGGATACAGGTCATTACACTTGCACTATTTTGTTGTTACAAATATCTAAGTTATACTTTAGGACCTGTGTAATTGTGTATGATGGGAAATATATGTTGATAGGGTTAAAATACTAGTGCAAGTATAGAAATGATATTTTGAATAGGTTTTAATTAGTTTAGATGCAATGCAATAAAATTACCTCCCCTTCTGTTTTTAGTGAAAAAAGAGTTGAAGAGTGATTTTATGTAATACGAATATAGTGATTTTATATAATACGAATATTTAAGTACATATGACATGTTGTACTAATAGTCCTAGGTCTAATAGATATGGTCTAGGTGTTAGGAAAGGCTTTTGGCTCTTGTTGTGGGTTTTGGACACCTTTTTTGTGTGAAAGTTGTAAAAAGTGATAAAAATGTGTTTGAGTGTCCAACTTTCTAGTGTGACTTGTTTTAGAAGTGAAACCTATGTCTTTAGTTAGATTATGAAAAGAGCTTTCTATAAATACCTAAATCATGTTAATCGGATGTCAGATAAAGAATCGGGACACATTGGAAGTTCCCTAATTTTATTGTCTACTGTCATTTGTGTGTAACATGCCACAGTGCATGGTACAGAGAGCAACATACCGTGGTGTATTACCCTGTTTTACAGCAAATAAGTTATTTTTCAACTGTTTTCAATTTCTTTCACTGCTCCAAGGTATCTCATGCTTTCATAACTTATTTTTACTCTAGTATAAGTGATTTTAATTGATTTAAACTCAGTTTATTTAAAAAAAACTTAGGATCCCTTAATTTGAAAATTTAAAACTTGGTAATCACCTTCATGGGTTAGTTCTTTAATTACCATGAGTTTTATTTGTCAATTATATTTAGTAGAGTGATATTTTACAAAATGTGAAAGTAAAAGTCGAGCAAAAATGTGAGGGTTTTCTTGAGTTACAAGTCATTTTACTGTTTTGTTTCTTGTTCTTCCATACCCTCTCATTTCCATTGTTTATACAAGTTTATATCCACTTAGTTAAGGTTTGGAAAAATTTAAACATTATTGCATGCTCACATTGTGGCCAAGGCATGGTTTCTTGAGCCAAAATCCTATCCCTTCACATGCAAATCCAAGTATATCCTTTAATTTTGTTAGCCACATTACATCCATAATAAAGAATAACTGATTCTTAAGAACATTTGCAAAATTAGTAGTAGAGAGGTAGAGGAATTACAAGCCTATGGTAGGATGCTTTTCTAATGTACATGGAGTGAAATCATATACTTTTAAATGCTTGAGTAGATTAAGAGAAAACACAATATCCTTATGAGGCATTATCTATGCTTTTGTTTCTCTTTAATTGTTAATTTGTGAGGGATAAAGTTCTTTAATTAGGGCAGCAACATCTTCTTTGTTTATATGAAGAATTTCCTTAACTTTTGGTTTGATTTTCCTTAACATTTCATTGGTTTTTTTCTTCTTTAGTTTTAAGTTTTTTGGGAATTGTGAAGTGATGGTATTGTTTTGATTTGATTTTGTTCGGAGTGCAAAAGATTAGTTATCTCAACCCTTTTGTTACTAGAAGGGTTATCCATAGTCCATGTGTGCCCTTATCATTTCCTTAACCTTAAGGAGGTCTCAACCACCAAAATCTACAACATACATACTATATGTTAGCTTTCAAACCTAACATGAGTATCCATTAGTTAAATTTAGCTATTAAAAATTTCCTAACTTCTATCATTGAGTTATTCAAAGCTATAATTACTCATAATATCTTTAGTTAGCAACAACAAAATAATTTGCACCATTACTTAGTTCCCACAACTTTAAAACTCTAAAATTATGGCTAGGGTTTATTCAACCCATTCAATCCACCATTGGAGCTTCATATTAATACTTATTCAACTCAAAGAAGCCTAAATCAAACTCCTACAACCACATGCAACACCTAAGGCTTAAGTATAATCTCCCTTCAACTCAGAACTGAACCACCCATTCTCCAAAATCTAAAAAAACATGGTGGATAGGTATGGAAGATTGTTGGGAAACTTACTTAAATGATTAGAGGTCCAAACAAACCTATAATATCACCCAAATCCAAGCCTTAATAAAGCCTTCATCTTCCTCCTTTGTGCCTTAGGTTTTCTCTACACTTCCCTCTTTTTTTTTTATTTTCACATCTTAAATTGTAGAACTATACATTAAGCCATGGTGTAATGTGCTTATGTTGTGGCATTAAAATACAATGAGCTCAATTTCACTTATATCAAGCTATCCTATCTGATTCAATCCAACTTCCACTTTAACCCATCCTTGGAGCTATCTAATGATCCAAAATGTCAATTAATAACTCAAAAACATGGATAACTTAATTAACCCATTAATTTACTAATTTATCCTTAATTAGCCATTAGTTTCCATATTTAAAACATAGAATGCTACAAACTTGAAAGAGCTAATGTCAAAGGTGGCCAACTACTAATTGTACTCTGGCCATATCTTATTAAGAAACTATTTGGCCTTCCATTATCCATCATCATGGTGGCTCATATATGTGGAGTACTTGGATAACTCAATAAATTTAGCCATGAACTCCTCTTCCTTTATGTTTTCTTGTTAGAGCATGTGGAAATTAGATTCCTTCTTAGCTCTAAAGGAAGCATGGAAATAGTAGGCAAAGAATTGAAAGGATTAGTCTTCTTTTAAAGATCTCATCATGTTCATCTATCTTTTTCTGGATACCCCTTATCATCTCCCTTAATTTTTCTAGGATATCATTGTTATTACCTTGTTGAGGCTCCTGCTATTCTTGTTGTTGTTCTTGATCCACTAGTATTATTTATGGCCTGACTAGACCTCCTTGCATTGTCCTTTATATATTTTTTGGAATGTTATTGGTATTAGTTGCTCTTGTTTGCACCATACTCTCCCCTTCTAAGGATGGAACTAATCCTAAAAAGAAAAATAAATTAGCACTAGTTTAATAAGGGAAATCACATATGTAATATGATATCGCAAACTTTATATGCAATGTGTGATCATATGTCAAACACACTTCACAAATACCAACCATAGATCAATTCTTAAAATATGAGAAACTGATACCAAGTTGTAAGGTCTCCCTTACTAATCCACAATTAACTCCAAAACTAAACATGGGACTAACCTAATAAATTACTAAGTTTGTAAAATCATATGAGTGGGATCCTAAATTTTCAAGTTGTTAAAATACTATTACATACTTTCATAAATCAAGAATCAAAGTAGAATAAGTATATAGAAGCATGGAATGCTGAAAGTATTCAAAACATTTGCATCAAGGGTCACCAACATTAATAGTGTAGAAAATAGGAGGTGTGTTGTGACATGTGACCCATACGCTACGATACATTCCTCTCTATGCCATACACCATGATGTATTACATAGAATCATAGTAACAAGGGTGAACTTTTGATGCTCCCCATTCTCTGTCTAACGTTCGATTAGGGTGATATCTATAGAAAACTCTTTACACGAACTAGCTAATGACATGGGTTATACTCTTATATAATTTCACACACAAGAGTTGAACACCTAAAACACCTTTTCAAACTTTTCACATCACAAGGGTGTCCATAACCCAATTATATGTGATAAAGCTACATTTAACACCTAGACCATATTGAAAGGACTTAGAACAACTTGTGAAACACACCATATCCATAAATTAACAACCATATCTCATTTTCATCTTTCAACCCCTTAATACAAAAAAATAGAAGGGGGAGATATAGCATATACACATTATAAATATTTATGCATAATGAACATATGAATCATGCCTATATTTGCACTAATATTTTAGCCCTATTAGTAATAATCAAATTTTCATACACGCTTTTCAGAGTCAAAGATCACCGTTCCCTAACTTAGACCATAAACTTCCCTGCTAATCGAATTCCCATAGGGTGTCATAATTATTATTGATAACACATACCCACTCTTAAATTGAGTATCATTGGCTAAGCCAGAACCACACTAAACTCCCGTTGGAGTTAGTGCTACAAGTATCCAACACTAGGAGATACTGATAAAATATATTATTTTCATATATTTATTGTTTAGTTAGGACCACTTTACATGCCTAATAAAAGTCCATATGCATTCATATCACATTTTTAATGCAAATTTGCCTTAGTGTTGAATCACATGTATTAAGGGTATTTTGATTATAAAATGCACCTTTCACCAAATTGAGGTTAAGCTTGAGATTTATATCTTTTAATGGGCTAAGATGATTGGTCAAATTAGTTTTATTAATTTATCATAGGTTGAGAGTTATTAGAAAAAGGCAACATAAGGTTGTCTCTTTAAGGGTTTTTAATTAGATTTTGATTTTGGTTTAAGTGTGTGGTTGTCTACACTTCTGTCTTGCGAGGCTTTTGTATTCATTTTTCCTTAGTCATTTTATTACTATGGATGAATTAATGTTATTTTCTTCAATAAAATGTCTTGATTACCTCCTAAAAGGGAAGTTGAATTCTCAATTGATTTGATATCAAGGATAGAACCTATTTCAAAGGCTCTATATCGAATGTCGCTATTAGAATTGGATGAACTAAAGAAGATATTGAGAAGTTGCTAGATAAGGGGTTTATTAGACTAAGCATTTGCCTTAGGGATCATCAATGTTGTTTGTGAAGAAGAAGGAAAGTAGCTTGCAATTGTATATTGATTACCAGTAGTTGAATAAAGTTATGATGAAGAATAAGTACTCTCTACCTAGAATTGATGATCTGTTAGATCAGTTGGCTAATGCCTTAGTCTTTTCTAAAATAGACTTAAGGTTAGGGTATCATTAGTGTGGGTTTGTAGAGAAGATGTACCCAAGATAGCTTTTTGAACTCAATATGGCCACTATGAGTTTCTTGTTATACCTTTCAGTTTGACTAATGAGGAGCAGCATGCTAAGTAGCTCAAGATTATGCTTTAGATTCTGAGAGAGAGCAAGCTTTATGCCAAGCTAAGTAAGTGTGTGTTTTGGCTAAAGAGAGGTCAAAATTTATGGGTCATGTGGTTTCTACAAGAAAAATTTTAGTTGCTCTACATAAAGTTAATGCTATATTGAAGTAGGAGCATCTGAGTTCAATCATGAAGATATGTAGTTTTTGGAGATTAGCTAGGTTTTATCTATGATTTATCTTGAGATTTTCTCAAATGGCATCTCCTTTAATAAGACTAACGTGAAAAATATTAACCATTTATCTGGGATGACAAGTGTGAAGTTGCATATCAAAAGTTAAAAGAGAAATTGACTACTGCACTCATGCTAGTTATATCTAATACATGATTGCCTTCTGAGGTGTATAATGATGCTTCTCTAAAAGGTTTGAGTTGTGTTCTAATACAGGACAAGTAGGTAGTGGCTTATGTGTCTCAACAGTTCAGACTGCATAAGGAGAACTATCCAACTCATGATCTAGAACTCACGAGGGTGGTGTTTGCTCTTAAGATTTAGCATCATTATCTCTATAGTGTAGTGTTTAGTAACCATAAAAGTCTAAAATATTTGATAGATTAGAAGGAGTTGAGTATAAGATAGAGGAGGTGGATAGAGCTTTTAAAGACTATAACTTTGAATTGAAATACCACTTAGGTAAAGCCAATGTGGTTGCTGATGCATTGAGTAGAAAGACACTGCATATGACTAGTTTAATGATACTGGAGCACAGCTTGACGGAATCGTTTCAAGATTCACAGTAGGATGCATAGTTGAAAGTGTTGTTTAGTGCCTACTCCACAATAATCAATAATGATTTTTTTGAAAGGAGTTGAGAATGGCACAATTAGAAGATGGATATCTTGTAAGATTTCGAGAATAAATTAAGAGAAATTAGGCATGAATATCATGGCATGTGGAGAAAAATTTTTTAGAATTGCCCCTGTTAAGTTTTTCACTTTTGAAATAGTCCTTTTGAACTCTTTTACGCATAATAAACTTATTTTTGGACAATTTAGCCTTCTAGAAACAATGCTTAGCTCTTAAATACCCTTTTTTACTATTATGTTGATTTTAAATTAATAAGCTTTAATAGGAGCCCAATAGTTATAAGTTAATTAACTTAGTATAGTAATTATTCTTCTTATTTATGTTGCTTATATCCTAAATTACTATGGTAGGCATATTTTGTCATGTTTAAATCTTTTTCTACCATGGTAGCCCATTTTGAGAAATATTTTGTTGTAAAAGAAGCTCCTTCTACCATAGTAAACTTTATAAAAATGATTTTGACTTTTAGTTACAATGGTAGCCCCTTTCTATAATGGTATGGTTTGAAAATAATATCTTAAGCTCTTTCTATTATGGTAAACCTTTATTTACCATGGTGTTGTTTTCAAAAAATTGGTTTTTCTTTTTATTACTATGGTAGACATTTTTCTATTATGGTAAGTGTTTAATAGTAAAGGTTTTATCATTTTATCATATTTTCATGAAAAATCATGGTGAAATTTTAATGTGTTATATATGGAGATACATACAACCCCAGATGGAGAGAGCATCCAAATCTCTAATGGCAAACCAGGGGCCACCTCTGCCTCCATAGGCCTTTAATCCTAATATGAGATGAATTAAGGAGCTCACTAGAAACATGGACATAGCACCAAGAGGCCATCAAACAATCTGGAGATACAAATGAACTAACTAGCTAGCAGACTTTCTGAATGCCCGCTAGGTCAATGACCAAACATTACAACGGCCAATCACATACAGGGATAACTATAACCATTATGCTGAGAAGTGATAAGGAATTGGAGGACCCTGTACCTCCTAAGAAAGCTAAGACAATAGCTAAAGTGGTTGACATGAATGATGCCTAACTAGTAAAGGCTGATGACAACTTGAGGACCATATTATTATTATTGTTGTTGTTATGTTGACGGTGATGATGGTGATACATGGGCAAATACAACTCAAAAACCCTTTCCTAATGCCCTTAAATGCTGGAGTCTTTGTTTTTGTTTTTTAATATTAAAACTTTTTACTTTATTTAAAAGACACTTTAAACATAGTTACTGAAATCAAGAAAAATTTTAAATCACATTAACTCTGTAAAAAATTTATGAATTTTGTTTTTATTAAAGATACATATATTAATGACATTTTTTTCTTCTCATCAACATTGAATAGGAGTTTCAAAGTAAAAATTTATGATAAAAAGTCCATAACAATTATTTGTTTTATAAATCCGTTGAGGGGGTACTTTTGTTCAAAAACCGTGACGTCACATTGAAACGAATTCACAAATTTTTCATACAAATGTAACTTGACAAACCACAACACATCGAATGCCAACAAAATGGATGATACAACTACAAGGAAAAGTAACAATGAATCGGGTGCGTTACCTTCTCAATGCATTTTTAATATTGTTTATTTCTTAACAAATATGTTTCTTAATGCTATGTTTGGATATATATAATATATATAGATATTTAGATTTGAGCCACATACTTTGTCTAGGTACTTTAAAATTCATGGATTTAAATTGACTTGCGTGCGTATGAATTTAAAATATATAAATTTAAAATTGAAGATTTAAAATATAAAATTTTTAATTCAAAATTCAAATCCAAATTCACTAATTCAAACACCATCTAAATAATTTTGATTTGATAGTTTAGCATTGTATTTGTCTGTACAATGATAAATTATTATCATGAGAATGAATGAGTTTAGTCAATTTACATGTTGATTCCATTCAATTTAGTTCATAAACATTCATGAGTCATCATTTGAAGTTTGTAAAGGGTATATTAATTTTTTTATATTGTAATATGTGGTTAGAGTTTATTATACATACCAAATAGGATAATTTATTTTATTTTGGCTTTGTTATTATTTCTTTAATTCCCTTCCATAGACTAAACCAAACTTAATAAAATTTGACTTCCATCGATATCCACTCTTTGTTTTTTTTTCCCCTTAATTATAATTAATCTTTGGGTAATTGTGGCCAAGTAAAAGTTCACAAAATATCCGACCATTGCCATGTCCTTCGCATCTTAAAATGGAGTTGAATTAG
>NW_026556513.1:0-34975 GCF_029017545.1 Prosopis cineraria
TTATAAAATATTTTTAAATAAATTCACACATGTTTTAATAAAGTAAATACACTTAACAGTTTTACTTTTAAAAAAAAATATTAATTTTAAAAAATATCCTTCATTTTATAATTTATTTATAAAAGAATATTAAAAAAAGAGAATATATAGAAAGAGTAATATAAAAAACACAAAATTAATGAAATTTTTTTTATTAAAATGTCTTAAATTTTAGAATCTATTTTTTTTTCAAAAGCATATATAAATTAGAAGAAGGAGTATTATAAGGGCCAACCACTATCCAATTAGATTGCCTCAATTAATGGTTATTAGTTTTACAGTTCATCGTTTGCAATAATAATTTTTGTGCCGATGACCTTTTTGTAATTTCATTTGGACAATCTAAATTTTAATATCTCTTATAATTTTTTTTTTAAATATCATATTTAATTAAGACGGTTCATACAATAAAGTTGAATATTTTGATTATTAGATTTTGTAATATTGTATTTCATATTTGGAAGAGAATGACTCTTTTTTATTTATAAACAAAGAAAAGGGGGGGGGGGGGGAAACCCTGCTACTCTACTGAGTAGAAAGTAAACAACAAAGATACTCTACGGGTAAGAAGTGAAGGCAGCACAAATGCATGTTTTGATTAGCATCCATGTTTTCCTCTCTTTAAACATAGCCAAATTCCATTGTTTTATTAGAATCCATGCTTAAGCTTTTATTATGAGCATCATTGTTCCCGACCTTGATCAAATTAAGAGCCTCTGGGAAATTAGTTCTCAAACAAACCTTCTAATGTTCCTTGTCCCAAACTCATTCTAAAATCTATAAAAAAAATTTATGATTTTAATTACGAATAGTATAATTCTTAATTTTATTATGAGTAAGCTCAGTTTTTTTATAAATGAATATTTAGATGAGTTGAACCTCAAAACTCATCAAAATTAAAGCATACTTTCATATTTAAAGAGTATTTATAGAGCGCGCACACACATATATTATATATATTATTTATTATTTATTTATTAACAAAAATCTTTATATCACTAGCGGGATTTAAAATAATGATCTTATAGGTAACAAGTCAAGTCTTTATCAAGTAAACTAACATTTGTTGGGAGCTTAGTTTTTATTATAAGAATAATCAAACTCAAAGTTAAATCGCATAGGCTATAGTTAAAAAATAAAAATAAAAAAAATTGTTTTCCCTCATTTTAGCTGAAAGTGTGTCAACAATGGTAGCTGGAAAGGTTGGAATAGATACACTGTATTTTTTTTTACCCTTCTTTGAAAAAAGAAAAAGGAAGGTGACCTCTTTGATTCCCCATCAACGCACATGGATTCCAAGTGTCCATTTCGCTATCAATTATTAATATATATTATATACTATATTCTTAGCATGAAAATTGATCATATTTAAATCTTAATAGAAGGACAAGTTGGGTGGAAATAATGGCAAGTACTTGGTACCCAACGATGTTTCTCTGTCCACTTGTACTTCAAACTTGGACTGGTAGTTGCGACTTCTAGTTCAGAGCTTCGAGGGAACAGGGGAACTCGGTTACCATGTTTCAAAATACTTTGATTTAATCTATTAACAAAATAACGGTCATTTTTTAAATAATCAATCTCTCTTAAATTAAAAGTGTGGTTAAACTAGTATCATATTTTATTGATGAGATAATACAATTTTTTTTCTAAATTTGTCTTAATTATCAATTAAATTTTAAATTTTAAGTCAGTAACACTTAATTCTTGAAATTTATTAAGTCAATGAATTATAAGAATTAAATTGTATCAAATTAAAAATAGAAAAAACTACATCTAATTCTTACATAAGAAAATTTATTATTAAGAAGTGCCATAAATTCATAAAACACTTTTAAGTCAATTCCTGTGCATTTACAACTTGATTGAGCATTGACAATTAAGTAATAGTAATTTATAACTTATTATTATCAATTATAATTTTTCTTGTAAGTTGTCAATAGCCGTTGTCAAGTTGTCATTACCTTTAATCAAGCTGTAAATACATATAACTTAAGACTTGAAAATATTTTACAAATTTTATGAGACATCTTAATAATAAATTTTTCTATGTGGGATCTAGATGTAATTTTTTGGTAAAAATATATGATGATTGAATTGTTATAATTTAACATTTACAGATTGAATTGATAATTAAAAAAGTTTAAAGACAAAAAATAATATTTTCTACTTATTAATTTGGTGTTGGAGAATACAAATTCCACATAAAAACTGACACAAAGAAATGAAGAGCGTATAAGCCTGTACCAATTCTAATCAAATAATTAAGCTATTTTGTTGAAAAGGTTAAACCCAAATGAAGCAATGTTATCCTATGCTTGGCAAGAGAGAAAAGAAAAAAAAAAAATATATGTGGGGCTCACATATTTTTACTTCCAAGTTTTCTCTCCAACATGAGGAGATTTTGGAAGAAAAATTTTATTCTTAAATTTATCCACTAATTTTTTTTTTATGCAACCTCTTGCTTCCGTCTATTTTTATTATGATCTTTGTAATATAGTTACATTTTGATCATGAACTTTTATTAAACAATTAATATATTTAATTTTTAAACTAATCAATAAATGCTAATTCTAAATTTTTATGTAAATTTTCAATTAAATACCTTATATTTGGGTGTACTTTTAAATTTTAAGATTATTATATATTAAATAATTTAATAATAAAATTAAAAATTGGATAAAATATTTTTTTGTCCACGTTGGATAACATAATTTTTAGTTATGTTTTTGTTTAGTCAATAATATATGATAAAAATTATAATATATACAATATGTTAAAATATTAAATTTTATTATATAAATATTTTATAAATAATAAGGTTATTATTGTTTATATAAATAATAATTTTCTTTCCCTCTTGTTTTCTTTTGTTAGCTAGCATAATGAGAGAAAATTACACCCTCCACTTTTCTCTTCTCTTCATTTTCTCTTCTTTGTTTTTTTTTCTCTGCGAACCAATCACAACATTAAAGTTAATATTTGGAGGTAGCACATGGATAATTAATCTTTTTAAAAGAAATGTTTATATTTATTTAGTTAAATGTTTGTTTTAATTTTTTGCTCACAAAAATTAGTCTAATTAATATAGATACTTTTTTATTCTTATAATTAGAAAAGATACTACTCCTATCTTATCAGGATGATTTGAATTTTAACATGAGAATTTTTTTAAAATGAATAATGTAGGTATATCTATTTGAATGATAAAACGACTGGAAGTCGGCCAACTCCACCAGGAATTTCCTTTTACGAAAAAAGAATTGATTAATAAAATAATCTCGTGGACAACTGCTTGAGATTAAATCCGCTGCCGATATAAAGATCTTGCTAATGAATGATTTGTATATTTCTTTTTGCAATATAATAAAAATTTAAAATGATAAATTTCTCACTTGAATAACAGGATTTGAATCTATATTCTTATAAATCGGAATATCATCTAAATTTTACTTTTAATTCAAACCTCTAATTTTGTTTTTATTTTCCTTCTTTAATTATCTATGCATAAGGAGATTAAAAAAAATTTCTTGAGCAATTCAATTTTCAGATTAACACATAATGTTCAAAATTTACTCCTAAATGCAATATTTGTTATGACATAGTTTTCTTTTCAGATTAGTTTTACTTTTATTTGGAGTAAAAATGATACGTAAAAAAAGTCATTGATTACTTGCCATCCAACCATTCTGGGAACTCTAGTTATTTGATTATTCAATTAGAATAATTCTTTCTGCGGTTTGGTTATTTATATTTCATTGAAATGTTGAAACAATATTAACCTACTATGTTGAAAAATCAAAGTGGAGAAAAAAATTGATGAAAACCTTCCATTAATGAATTCAAATGATGATTACAATCAATACAACATTCCTTCACTTTGAAAGATTACAAACCAAATAAAACAAGTTTGAGTGATGGACAAATCCTAAACATGGGGACTAACATGAGGTGATGATTATGTTAACCTTCCTCTCTTAGGTAGGATTAAACTCTCTTACCTAAATACCTAACTCTTCTCCTTTATATAGGTTTAGGCTAACAATTAACTATGATTAATATTCCGACACATTATAACCAAATGAACAATTGAAATGTTAAAAATATTATATCAAAGTACAAGTGTTTTACTTTAATTTTTTTTATATATAAATATCATTTAATCTCCATCTCTGTTACTTACTGAATTCAGAAGTTCCAATATAAGATTGAACTATAATTTCAAGATTTCATATATATCGTGGTTATAAGCTAGTGTGATTTGTATGTTCTGTTTTAAATTCAATATTTTAGTTACTTATCCTTTAATTTTATTCCATCACATCCTTGATCCGTTTATATTTATGTAAATTGCAGCTTTAACACATTTCTTGCTAGATATTTTAAACAAACCAAATTATCAATAAAGTCCACTGCAAAAACTCTCACCAATCTGCAGTAACATATAAAAATGGGAAACAAGAGTTGGGTCATTCACTTTCTTAGACCGGCCCAACGTAAGGAAGTCTTCTAAAAAGAGTTTCGTTCATTCACCAAAAATTTAGAGGCCCATTTTTTGGGCCTATAAGAAGGAGGCCCATTTCATGTACCAGTAAAAACCGATATCTTTTTACTAAACTAAGAATTCTGGCCCATTTCAAATGTTGCTTCGTATTTTCTTCTTGTTTGGTTGTAAGTTATTTGCTCATTTTTGTTAAAAATGAGCAAATAAGTGTTTTTAGTTTCAAATATAAAAAAATTTAGAGTTCACCAAAACAGATAAAATTTAGAAGCATCTGTTATATTTCTGTTAATAATTATCTTCATAATTTTATTATGAATATATTTTTAATTTATAGTTATAAAATTTTACAATTTATTATGTGATCAGGTGTTTCAAATTTTTATGTATATTATATTTTCATTTTAAAATATAATTAATTTTATAATTTAAAACGCACGATTGAATGTTAGTTAAGAAACACATCCCACCTTTGTATTTATAATTAGAAATCTTGACATAAAATAATTAAACAATTTATTTAATATTACACAATCTATTAATCTCTATTTTGTGAACCAGAAATATTTAATTTGATTATTTAGATTTGGATAAATTGTAATCTAAATGCAATCAGCTAATTTGCGAGCTACTACACTAGGATATTTTATTATCTGTATGATATCCCATCACTTAATGATATCCATAATATTATATCAATATAATTAAAATTAATATAATAAGATTATAATAAATAATCATAATAATATATCGACACTCGCTAAACTCAAATTTCATCGATCTCTGCCCGTCTTATTTGCTTTGTCGTAACCTTTCGTTCGTACTTATTATTTCTCTCCACAATTGGATTCAGATCATCATTGCATTCAAAGTTTGATAGATGGCAGATTAAATGGGAAGTAGAACAGAGATGATTGCTAGGGCAGTAAAAATGGCAATCGACAGACTGCTGGTACCAATCCCCAGAGACGGAAGTCCAGCGCGGCAAAGTAACCTTCATCAAAGATCACTTGAACTTGATCAACTCTTTCTTAAGACAGGTCGACCAAAAGCCAGGAGGGGCATTGGATGCCAGAAACTTGGTCAAAGGATTGGTCAATCGAGTGAGAAACATTGCTTTTTGCTTTCAAGACGTGATCGATGAACAATCGTTCAAGTGGCAAAACGGAGCCAGCAAAATTATGACTCGCCGGAGTAGTTAGGAGCATCGGTCGCTTTGTCAGAACCATAATACCTCAGGATGCAGTTGAGAAAATAGTGTCTGTGATTAATGAGGTTAGAGACCTCAGAGAATTATTAGTCAGACTCGATCAAACAAGACAGATTTTACACTTCATCCAATGTTCAATAGACATTCTCATTGGAACAGAGATTAGTACAAGACGTAACACTCCACATACTACTCCTTACATGTATGAAGTTGATGAGCTCGTTGATAAAACTAAGGAAAGGCTTGTCGACTGGCTCTTGAATAGATAGAATAGGCTCACAATATTTTCAATGTTTGGTGAAGGTGGATTGGGTAAGTACAATAAACCTTCATTCTACAGTTTTCTTTGTTGACTGGTGGTACAATTAATGCAAAAATATTGAATAAACCAAAACAGCCTTCACTTACATATCTCTAACATCACTATGTATTTACTGTCGTTTCAAGGTAAAACAGCTATTGTGAATTATGTATACAACAAGCAAAAAGAGGAAAGATCTTTCGATTTTCATACTTGGATCACTGTCTCTCATTCGCTAAAAGGAAGGAAGCTATTACAGATTATGGTGCAAAGCTTCCAAAATGTGTATGGCAGCAACAGAAATGGTGATGTAGAAATTAATGAATTCATGGATGTTGAATTGATTAGTGAAATCAGAAAATACCTGTGTGGAAGGAGATATATGATTGTTTTTTATGACGTAAGAGATATAGACTTCTGGAAAATGGTTGAACCTGCATTACCATACTACAACAATAGTAGTCAAGTAATAATTACCGCTAGGGATAAAGGCGTTGCAGAATTTTGCCAATGTTTTGCCCCAACTCACGTCCATGAGCTACAACCACTGGATGGGAACAATGCTTTGAAACTCTTCTATCATAAGGTCTTGTTAGAAAGTTATAATGATCTTCCCTACCACCTGAAATCGTGCCTCTTGTATTTTGGTCTTCTTCCAAAAGATCACTATATCAGATGTGCTAGACTCATCAATTTATGGATAACAAAGGGTCTAGTAATGCAAAATGGCAATGCAGATATAACAACATTGCAAGAAGTTGCTGAAGAGTATTTAGATGAACTAATATGTGAGGGTTTGGTTAAAGCATTGGATGTGTCTCCTTCTGGTAGAGTTCGAATTTGGCGAATCCATTACTTAATGCATGACCTTATTCTTAGTACATGTCAGGAGATGAACTTTTGTCATTTGAAAACGAGGGAGGAAGAATTTAAATCCCATGCATCAGCCAGACGTCTATCAATCCAAGACATCAGCCCTGATGATCCACAAAGCACAGGAAATTATAAAAAAGTGAGGTCTTGTCTTGTGTTTAACATGGCAAGGTTACCAAATCCTGTGTTAGAGTCAATGCTCTTAAGTTTTCATCTCTTAATAGGATTAGACATTGAAGGTTCATGTATAGATTATCTTCCCGAAGCAGCTGGAAATTTACTTCTTCTGAAATATCTAAGTCTTAGAAGAACAACAATTAAGACCATTCCCATGTTCATTAAGAAGCTTCAAAATCTAGAATATTTGGATCTAAAATATACTCATGTTCGAGAATTGCCTAAAGAGATTTACAAGCTCATCAAACTACGTTCTCTGATAACAAATTATTTGGAGCATGGGACAAATCGCTCAATCTCAAGTTTCAGAGGAGCAAAAGTACCTGAAGGAATTGGGTGCTTAAGGGCTCTGGAGAAACTTACAGCAATTGATGTAGCTGATGATGGGGGTGTGGTGATCAATGATTTGAAGACTTTGAATAATATGAGAAGGTTGTCCATTACAGGGCTAAGAAGACACAAAGTGAAGCTACTATGCTATTCAATAGAGACCATGAGCCAACTTTGTTCACTGAGTATTTGTGGTGCAGAAGAACGTGAAGTTATTGAGCTAGAGCCATTAAATAAACCTCCTCAGAAGTTGCAGCGCCTTTACTTGGACGCTCGCATAGAGAGACTACCAAACTAGATTCTTGAACTTGAATCTCTGGAAAAGTTGAGACTGAGTTTCTCAGGACTAAAGAAAGATCCACTTTCTGTACTTGAAAACTTACCAAGTTTGAAGGAACTTCAACTTCGGAAATCATATGAAGGTGAGGAGCTTCATTTCAAAGAATGATGGTTTAAATGGCTGAAGAATTTGGAATTAGAGAGCTTGAAAAACTTGATGGCCTTAAATATAGAGAAAGGAGCATTGCCTGTTCAGGAAACTTTGCAATTGATGGGGTGTCCACAGTTGGTGGAGGTGCCCACTGAGATCCAAAATTTGAAAATTCTCATAAAGTTTCACCTTTGAGAAATGCCTTCACAAATAATAACTAATCTGACATTGAAAGGAGAGATCGAGCTACCAAAAATTGAAGGAAATAAGCCTTGTGACTTCTCGTAAGGACTTGTATCAGGGTTTAACCCTTCTGATGCATTCATCGTTTGGTAAATATTTGCATGTCCTGTATACCTTCTGTTTGGAACTAATTTTGTTAATGCTACATTGTTGGCTATATTTTTTAATCCATTTCACTCTTATCCTTTCTACTAACCAAACAGGCCCTTAGTTGATAAGTACTTGTATGCAATGTGTATATGTTGCAAGATTTGATCATTACCTTGGCTTTCATATTCAGTTGTTGTTTATCAGTTTTGTGAGATTCGTTCTCAGTTCTCACTAAGTATTTGAAATATTATTACATAGAAAAAAATTAATTATTTGGTCCTATATTTTTGATTCAATTTTAACTCATTCTTTAAACTTTAACTCAGTATAAGTCAGTCCCTATTATTTTAATCATTTAAGATATTAGTCCCTTTATTTTAAAAAATAAAATTATAAAGAGTAAAATTATTTTAAAATTTTAATCTTTATAATCTTTCTAAAGATTAAAAGATTTCATAATTTAAAATATTAGTCCATAAATTTTAACATAATTTCAATTTTGATGATTTTATTTTCTAAAATATATTGACCCATATTCTAAATGATTAAAACTGTAAAAACAGAGTTGTACCTAATTAAAGTTAGGTATTGAATTACAACTTAATCAAAATTATAAAGATTGAGTTATAATTAAATTAAAACTATAGAGACCAAATACTTAAGTTTTTCAATTTAGCCTTTTCCTAATGGTTTGGTGTGTATTAGAGTTTGAGTTTGCCTAGCTTATGTTTGAAGATTAAGAAACATAAAAGTTATGTTTGCTGATGTAATTATTTTCCTTCCTGTTTTCACGACTCGAGTTGATAAAATATATAGCGTGGATGCATAGAATGTTTTGTATAAAATTTTTATAAAAGGATGTAAAATATGAAACAAAATTGATTTACATTTTTTAATTTCACTTTTGCAATTTTTTAAAAATGGAAGTAATTATAATTTTCATTGCTCTCCCTTTCGTCTTTCCCATCGCCATGATTGGGGAGCATCAGGTCTGGAATGGTCGCTTACCTAGAACTCGAACCAAATCATCACGTTGAAGTACTTCTTTTCACAGTAAAACGTTTTCAACTTTTTGTTTGGCTATCGCATGAACTAGTCTCAAGTGATGAGTAATTAAAATACTATTCTTATCCTTTGTTTCTTATGAAAAGGTTAAAATTTAAACCATCTTCATCAAATACACAGCGTTTAGAATTTCAAATGTTGGATGCGATAATACCAGCATATATTAAATCATAAAGTAGACAGAATTTAAATGGATAGTTTATCAACCAACACATTATATATAAAAAAATCAAAACAACAAATTAAGCTTACTAAAATTAAGTCGTAGGTAATGGATTACCTCTTTTTTTTTTTTTTTCAATTCCTAGGAACTGGTGGTTAATATACAAATTATGTGGAAGTTTTTGTCATGGTTGACGTTGACTCTATTGCAAGTAACAAGTAGCCTGTTTGAATAGTCTCTTAATACATACAAGCTTTACATTTCTTGGCGGACTGGCACGACGTTTACGTAGCAATTGTAGACCAATTAAACAAGAAGTTAATATTCCAACCGCGCGCCTTCTCTCTCTTTCTCTCTCTCTATATATGTGTGTGTCTCTGTATGTGTGTGGGTGTGAAACCCATCAAAGTATCACACACTTTCTGATCACGCACATAACCCAACCAAGACGCTTGATTATAAGTTTAGTGTACCAAGCAACATCAACGCTTTATGAAGCATGAAGGTGAAACCAATGATAATTTGTGTGTGTGTGTGTGTGTGTGTGTTTATAGTTTTGTATTCATCAAACGCTAGCTAGCTTGATAACTGAACTTTGAGTTCTAATATATTATTGCAGCAAAAGATAGTCAAACGTGTGCCCATGCGCTGTGAGGATTGCAGAAGCAAGGCCATGAAGATCGCATCAATGGCTAAAGGTGATTATATTCTTGCATGCATGAAGTAAATCTTTTTCAATTCGATCTAGTATTATTAATTAGTATATGATATTTCATGCATTGTGCATGCAGGTCGGGTGAATTCGGTGGCACTAGACGGAGAAGATAGGGATCGTGTGGTGGTCGTCGGAGAAGACGTGGATCCGGTGTGTTTGGCTAAGAAACTGAGGAAGAAGTTCAGGTCGGCCACCATTGTAAGTGTGGAAGAAGTGAAGGAGAAGAAAGAGAAGAAGCCTGAGGAATTGGCTTGGTGTTACTATGGGCCTCCTTGTCCCCCTTATATTTGTGAACAATACCCTACTGATAATAGCTGCTCCGTCATGTGATCGGAGACGCAGAGAGAGAGAGAAAGAGACAATATTCCTATGTTTGTATTATGAGTACCAATATAATTGAGTCCGGATTGCAAGTTTTCATTCTAAACAAAAATAGGGAGATAATTACTTCTACCTGTGTGTTGATTAATTTCATGGTATTACTTTCATCTCATGTTATGTATTGCATTAAGTGAAATGAAGTCATTTTAGATTTGTGCATGGCGCACTGTATATTGGGTTCTAGTGGTGGAAGGGATGCTTAAGTACAAGGTTTCGTGTTTAGGTTCGTGTGATTGCAAGGGAAAAAGGCCTTTGAAAGACCTATCTCAATTGTGCTTGACAATATTCAAACAATAGGGGTTAGTAGGTGAAATTTTTAAAAATTTATCTCCGTTACCCTGATAGTTTTGAGTTCATTGGACCCAGGCTAAAATATATTTGGGTTCAAAAAAATTTGAGTCTTTTATATATTGCACTCAAGATCAATAGATTTTAAATTTTTGAATCCATTATACTTAAATTAAGATTTTTTTTGAAACAACATTTTAATTTTAGTTTACTCTTCCTATATTATTTCACAAAACTAAATATTTATTATACATATAAAACCTTTTTTATTATTTTTATATCCTATATAATTTATGCTCCAACTAGTTCAAACTCTTGCGTTGCCGCTACTCGAACTTCAATCAATTAAATTACTGTATCAAAAAAATTTGTATGTGGTGTCATGATAGGAGAATATTTTCTCATCTTTCCTTCCCATCCTATTGCTAATTTTTTATTTTTCAGGTTTAAATTTTAGCAGTTTAATTTTTATTATTTATATTTTTTATAAAATTTTAATAATAATTTTTTAAGAAATTAAATCTGAACCATCTAAATTTTGATCTAATAATTAAATAGGGAAAAAAATGGAAGAGAAGACGAAAGGAAGGGGAAAGAATCTCACCTGTATACAATGGTAATACACGGAAATTGATAGAGATTGGTTTTATTTTATCCTCCAATTTAAGCTCAAAAGTGTTTATTGTTAGATTTTTTCTAGCTAATAGTTTATTGTATTATCACAAAATTAATAAATAAAAAATTCTTTTTCCACTTTCTTGATATAGAAACTTCGATCATTAGTTATATTGGAACTACATTTTTAACCTTCAAATATTATAACCACTAAAGATTAATCAGTATAACATGTATAAAATCTAAACCAATTCAAATTACATGCTATATAAACCCAAAATCATAATTTTTTTTAAAAATACAAATACTTTTATATATGCTAAAATCAAATAGAAACCCAAAATTATAGTTATCTTATGTCAAGCTATTATATATTTTACATGCTTTTCAATTTAAACTTTTTCCTAAAAATTAATTCAAAAATCATATAATTAAATTTTATTTTAAAAATCATGGTTTTTGGTTCATAATTGATCTTGACATGTATAAGGGTGTGGGGACATTTTTATGAAAATTGAATCATGATTTTAAGTCCATAATTAATATTTGTATGTAATTTATGTGTTTAGATATTTTAGCTTGTCTTTTTTTTGTGGTGTGTATGTTCTACATGGAAGACGTTGAAGCTCGGCCATTGCCAGATTCAACACGTACGTAGTGAAGACTGGCAGTTATAGACAAACCGATGATGTCCATAGGTCCCTCAAATACGGACATGGACCATTTCTTTGTAGTAAACCATCACGAGCAGACCAAGACCATTTCAAATACAGATGACCCGTAAGAAAATGATACTGCGCCAGTTTACACCCAGTTTAATTTCCTTTCACAATTCAGTGTGTGTGTGTGTATCCATTAAATAGACAAAATAAGATATTTTATAAGTTTTGAAAAAACCAGTCGGTCTTGTAGCTTAGATTTAATTATCAAATTTTAAATTCTGACTCAATGAAATTCAATCCTTGAATTTTGATATGATACAATTCAAATCCTATAATTTTAACCATTTTTTAAAAATAAAATTATACTTGTTCTGGTACTTTTTATAGGGTAGAGAGAGAATTTTTTTGTCGTATTTATAAGTCATATAATTGAATATTTATGATAAAATTTTTCTTTTACCCTCTATTAAATATGAAGAGAGAAAATATGGTATTAAAATATGTATATTTGATAGAGGTAAAGTTAAAAACTTTTTAAATTTTTAGATAATTAATCAGTTTTAAATTTTTTCTTAATTTCAGTAAAGCACGTTGAAAGTGATTTATAAATGAGATTAAAAAATAAAGACTAAAATTATTTCTTGAAACTTTAGAAACTAGTATTTTAAATTGTTAAATTAAACTATAAGAACTAAGTTGTACAAAATTAAAATTTAGATATTAAATTTTAACTGAATTAAGATTACATATAGAGATTGAGTTACACTAACTCTAAATTAAAGTTTAGAGACCAAATTATATATGCGACAAACTTAAAGTTGAGAGACCAAGTCATGTAATTGACTAGTATTTTTATGAATGGACCAAGGTTCCATAGAAGATGCGAGTTTATAAGTCGAAGTCTTTCAATCTGCAAATTTTCTGCAGTGATGTTGACACTAACAAATTGACTTATTATTAATTCTTTTTTTTAAGAACGACTTATTATTAATTCTCAACCATGCTTGATTTGTTATATGATACTAATATTCCGCTGGCTGTTGCATTAGTTTTCCTTAGTTTTTCTTAATTTTTTTTTAATTTTGTACAAGTATCCTCTTATTAAAATCATTATTAATCTTTGTTCGAAACATGTGGTTGGCCACTTTCTTATGTTTAGTAGGCTAAATACATAAGTCTTATTTCTTTTTAAATTATCATTTATATAGTGAGCTAGAAACCCTCATCCTACCCATTAAGGGGGTATGTTGGCGCCGGGTCAACCAAATGGTTCTTCGCTAATAAATTTTACATATAGAACATTATCATCATGAAATAAAAACCACTAAGAATGATTTCAAAAAGAAAAATGTCAATAATATCCTTAATCTTTAAAATATGGTTTTCAAAAAAGTTTAAAAAATATTATTTCATGTGAATTCTTAAATAAAATTTACGCAGCTATCCAAATTTCATATTGATCCAGTGACAGGACCAGAAAATTTAGTAGTGGAGGCAATATTTTTACCAAATATTGAAATATAATTCTAAATGTTAATTAAATTAATATATAAATAAATTGTATAAGAAATTAAAAAATATATATCTTATTTTCATTTGTATTGTAAATTTATTTTTATAATAAATATAAGAATAAATAATATTTTTAAATCTATAGATACTTAATAATTCTGAAGAGAGTGTGGGGAAATTAATTTTTTATGGAGAGCAATTACAACTTTCATTAAAAAAATAAATGTAATTTTTGCTTATTTCATATCGAAGCAATTGCCCTCCGTTTCTCCCACGCGGGTGTCACTGTATGTCTTGGTCCATAGCTTTTTTTCTTTCCTTTGACAGAGATCCACCGTTTGTTGTCTAGATGGAACGTTGTTAACCTGAAATTTATGGCTTTCAACTTTTTCTTATGAGTCTCTGTATATCGCTTTCATTTTTTTTTATTTTTTTATTTCTTTTATTTCTTTTATTCATTCTCACGAAATTACTTACTTACAGGAATGACTTTTCTAATTTACTCATGATTTTAAACAAAAACTCGATGTTGTAATTATATAACGATCGAATTTTTTCTCATATGTGGATCATTCATTTTTAATTTCCTTACTCGACAGCGGTATTATATGCTAATCAACCAAACCTACTGCAGATTATTCTCATGAAATAATTAATATAATTTTGTTAACAATTAACAACTTCATTTTTTGCTGGCCAAAAAACATTTTCACCTAAAGAAATTAGAAGAAACATCAATAATCCATTATCTAACAAGAGAGAATGTAAAATCTCCAATTCTTAAACACATAATTAGCACATACTTAACTTTAAGGTAGAGTTACCATGATATTTATAATTAATTTAATAATAAAAGATGTTATGAAAAGAAAAGTACCAACTTTGACTATATACAAACTCAAAAAGGCTAAGTAAGAAAATCCCATAGAAATGAGATTTTATAAATAATTAAATCTTAAAATTGAGTTTAAAAGGTCATTTGACCATTATAAATTAGAGTAAAAAGTGTTTGGGAAGTATGAAAAATAATTAGAATTGAAAACAAGTCAAAATGCGATAAAAAAGGTCATTTTTGCTTAACAGGGATATTTAGCTACAGCCAGAGAAAGTTAAGTTATAGCCAACACTTTCAGTTGAAGTTTGTGGCTATGGCCAATTATCTCTTGGCTGCGGCCAAATGGTCTCGAGAAGTCCTTTAGCTGCAGCTAAAAACCTATTAGCCGCGGCTAAAGATATGACAACAACTGTCACGATAGCTCCCCAATTATAAACTTTCAACGTGCATAACTTTTAACTCAGACCTCTAGTTGAAGTGATTCAAGTGTCCACACATCAATAATTTCATAATCTAGCAATGGTTTTGGCTTCATGTCAATCTGACATCAGATGAAGAATTTGGACACTTAAAACCATAATTTCACATTTTACTTCTAAACCATCAACCAAATGTCCAAATTTAAAATCATAAGCCATTAACCCACATAAGGGCTTGAACCACACTTAATAAGTCCTAATATACTTGTTCAACTAATCACAATCATCAAACAACTCTTAATAAAAGAGTTGATCACCCAACCACCATAAAGCACATAATAAAGGGGTGAAAATGAAATTATTTGCATTCAAGCTAAATGATTATTCAAGAAATGTTAAACTCATCTAACATTTCAAAATATACTTGTTCAAACTATCTTGACACGCTACCATGGTCAGATTAAGGGTTTGGACCCTTCTATGGCTAAGAAAATTTTAAAATGACTAAATTCAATATTTAAAACTACAAATGCAAGTAGACTTCAAATAAACATAAGTCAATATAAAAGACCCTTAGTTGGCAAGTATTGTATTCAAATTACATATAAAAGATAAAATTAGAGACATGACAATTGATTACTCAATTTCTAGTTTCATAAGCCTTCCCTTTACCCTTAACTTAATCTTCACCTGTAAACATTAAATTACGGGAGTGAGATAAACATTTCAATGACCAAGTAATTTAATCAAGTATATTAAAGTATAGCAATCACAACAATTAAGTATTTAACATCATATAAGGCAAACCAATATTATTCACAATGCATCTTTATAATGTGGTTTACATGATCAAATGCAACTGCCTTATAGCACTCCTTATATCATCTGACCAAATCCATAGACTAGCTATTATCTCATATAGGTCTAGCCCATATGACTGAACTAGCCTTGCTCTCCAATTGTAAAAGGTCATCCGGCAAAAAGCTCCCATACTCACTCTCAGACCATGGATTCCCTCTACTCAAATTTCAAGGTGTCATAAGTACTTACCCACATTGTCCAATCCAGGATCAGTGATACTAAGCATCGTGCCCAACCCATGCCGCACCTGTAAGTTGTCAGCAATATTAAGCACATATAGTAATAAAATATGCCAATGACTATGCGCAAACTCATTGGAGGCTACACCACGTGAATTTTTCTTTCATAATTGCTTTCATGATTGCTCTACTATATTAAGGTAAACTCCCACCCATTATGATCATGAAAGTTCAATTAACATATACGAATCCAAACTCATGCATATCATAGTAATTCATTATCATAATTTTTAGAACTTGCATGCTTATCACATTTTATACCACATTATAGTTTACAATAGCCTATTATATAATCAACTCATAGCCAATCAAAGACCACAATTTATATTTTAAATATCAAATAACATCTATATAAATATAATTATCAAACACTTCATCACAATGAGTCATGTTTCATATTTAGGTAATAGTTTGAAATCAACATATTTATCCATAAACTCATTTTAAGCCATCCATAATAATGCTTAAAGTGTAAGTGGAAACATAATGATATATTATACTTAAATTTTTGGTTGCCTTAACTCTTGGTTTACCGACCAAGAGTACCCATGAATATCAAACGAAACCTCTAGTAAGCTCAATAACACTAACAATAGTCAATCTATAATGAAACATATCAATACTCATTAATGACTAATTATTTTTAATTAACTCTAATCAATGCTTAAACTCAAAAATTCCATGGTGGTCATTTACCCACAATCAAATCTATTTTTAGGTTTCATTAGTTCACTTAAACTTTCATTAGTCTAATCAACACTATTAATAACTCATAACCTTCTCAACTCAACTAATTAGCTTTAGGGTTTACTTCAAACCTCACTTTCAAATCCTAAAAATTTATTAGCAACATAATTCAAATGTTAGACACTTAAATAAACACCCATTAATCCCTTTGAAGTCATAATTCTAGGCAAAATTACAACCCACTTTTGAATTTCTAAAGAATTATTCAAAAACAATGATGAAAATGTACAAGAGACGAAAATAAAAGGTTGCAGGCACTTACTCAAATAATTAGAAGCTTCAAATAGACTTAATTAGATGCCCACAATAAACCCTAGTGGAGCCCTCTTTATTCACCTTCACACTCATACTCAATCCTCTAAGTTTTTGAGCTAAAATGTGAATTTGGAAGCTTAAAAATTGAGTTTTGGCTGTAGCCAAGGAACTTTTGGCTACAGTCAAAGACCAAAAATTTAGGTTTCGAACATAATCCATCTAATTGTGCCTAAATGTGGCCCAATACCACCTAAAGTCCAATTCTAAGCACTAATTAGGGTTCGATAGAGCTATTAGTCATCCGTACATTATCTTTCAATTCAAGTTAACTTTTAATTGTCTAATTTGTCCTTAATAACTCAATTAACCTTAAGTTAAATTTTTCAAGATGTTACAGAGAACATGTTTCCAAAAAAATATACAAACTACAAAAAAAAAACATAAATAACATTGTTTTTTCCTATATATGACAAATAAGAACTATCATTTATAAACCCGCTTTATATGTATGACGGTTATATTTTTATCATATAGTATTGATCATATATGGTAGTTAATATCCTGTCATATAAAAATTCTTATATAACATGTTTAAAATATAATGAGTTAACAATTTGAATTAGCATAAAGTGTAAAAAGAACTGTTGCTTTATGACAAAGACTATTATGATGATAGTACTTTCCAGTGTTGCAAAGTAATTTCCTATCATTGTGGGTCAAGCCTTTTATTTTATACAACAAATGCTCTAATTTAACACCATTAGTACTACATCATCATCCTTTTGTGTGTGTTCAAAAGTGGAGCGATTAACAATACAGATGGAAAAAACTATAGGGACCTGTAACATTAAAAAAAAGTATAGGGATCATCAATAGTAAACACAACAAACTAGAGGAACCAATAATTATGTTTTTCCCAAATTATATGAATGGAAAAAAAATGAGATTGAAAGAGTCATCCTCTTTAAACCTAATACTTAAGTGCATAACACGATACCATTGAAATAATTAAGGCTGTGGGTTCAAACCTTATCCTTATAACAACTTACAATATGATAATTTTCGTCACAATAATATAATAGGATAATTTCACATCTATATATCTATATTATGCAAAATTCAATTTTTATATATGACATAAATTTGATATGAAACCACACAATTCACAAATCATGAATCAGTGGAGCTCAACAGACTCTCCATAAAAAGCACATGCTCCACATCCTAGATTCAAATATATGCATGATTTACTTAATAAAATAAACAAAGCTGAAAATAAAATAAAATAAATATACACACATATATTCGACAATTGATGTTTAGATGCGTTGAAATTGTTAATTTTTTTTGGTCTGATTGAAAATGTTAACGTAGACTTTGAGATTGACTAATAAAAGGACGAAGACTTCTAATTTAGGAGTTTAATTCCGGGGGGTTACAAAAAAGCCCGATGTGCGGACTGCGGACGAAGAAATACGGTGCCAGGCAATTTAATGTGGATGCTTGTAGGTAAGTCGTGTTTGGTTTGTGTACTAATGTCAATGTCAACATCCCAATTAATTTTCAATTTGGATCAAGGGCCATTTTTATTCTCAAACATGTCACACGTGGTCTATGGGCCGGCATCCTACATTTGATTTTGGGTTATTTTTGCTGTTGAATTTTTAAAATTCAGTTCTTCATTATCTTATCATTCATGTATTGTTTGTTGACAATTATTTATTAAGTTGGTTGAGTCTTATTGACTTTTTTTAAGTCACATGGCATTCAAATGGATGCCCAACTAGAATTTAACATGGTCACTTTTGTTCTTAAAGTATTTACTTAAAAGTACCTAATGTTTTAAACTTGATTTTTATGATCATTTTCTCCTTGAGATTTAAAAAACCTAACAAGGATCATCTTGAAATGCATCCACTTGGATGCCACGTGACTAAAAAAGGAGTCAACAAAATATATCCACCTGAGCAGTTAACAATCAACAAGCAGTACGCGAATGACAAGACAATGATGTATTAAATTTTAGCAATTTAAGAATAAAAATGACTTTAAATTGAGTTTAGAAGATTTGCAGACTCTCCATGAGAAGTTTGAGGACAAAATTAAGTTTAATCTCTTTAATTTCTTTGGCCAATCCATCCCAGACTAATTAAACAACATGAAGTTACTTTCTCATAATAATTAAAGAAAATATAACATAGCAAGAAAGAAGATACTAGGACGACAACTCTATCATCAGTGGGCGTTTAAATATCTGAGTCCAATGGGCCTGGCCCGAAATCTTAAACGTCCCAACAAGAGATATTCTTCTCATTTCCCCCACTAATAGCAGTATCTCACTTAATAATAATAGTTATTCTTTTTTGTATAATTTTCGTCGAACAAGTCCGTTTGTTAATTATTATTTTTTAGTACACATAAGCGTAACTTTTTAGGGGGGAAATTCTTGATCAGAGTGATAAAAAATTTATCGCGAACGGTGAAATCGTTCCCCGTAATATTGAGTAAAAATATTGTCGAGAGGGTGTGTCTAAGAACTTGTTTGGTTTTGTTCTATTTTTTGTTTTAAGAATTATTTTGTAAATAAATTTTAAATTTAAATTTTTAAATAAAATAAAATGAAATATGTTTAATTATATAAATTTTAAAATTAAAAAATTGGCTGGTATTGGTGTTTGCAAATGATTAATAGCAGTTGTCTATGGTAGTGGTTAATTATGGTCAAAGATAATTTATAATAATTAAATATGGTGTGATTTTAAAACCAAAGAAAGTAAACAAAAACAACCCTGAGAAAATAAAAAAAATTGAGAACAGTTTTAAAAAAATTTGAATCAAAACACTTACTTAAACAAGTTATTTAATTTTTTTTTTTTTAAAAAAACAGAAACCTAAGTCAAACATGGCCTAATCAAAGCCTTCTCGTTGTTCACATGGGCTTCTGATAGATCATTGGTGGGATTTTTTAATGGATTCCAAGTGTTCATTTTGCTGTCAAATTCTCTGCAAACTTGATGTGTGCGAAAACTAATCCCATATCCTACTGATTTTAGCGTCGGAGAACACAAATCACACGTAAAGATTGACAAAAAAAAGAAAGAGTGTATAATATTTTATCAATTATAATCAAATAAGTTGCCAGATCTTGCTGGCCCTCGTCCCTCCACAGTCCACACAGTATACGATGAGTAGAGTTGGACCTTTTTATTTCAAACACAATTTATTGTTCATTTCTTATTCATAAAGTCAATTTCTTTCTAATTAAACGTTCTCCGTACTGCTAGTTGTTACCTTTTCAAATTTCAGTACCGCCGACTTGGAAATTTTACTATAACATATGTGGCTTTCACTCTTACGTCGATAATTAAAATTCAATTTGCTTGTTTCGTTTTGATAGTCATCTAGTTCTTGGCATCCCCGTGTATATATAATTTAAATTTTACATCAAGATTATCCAAAAGAATTATCAGATAAATTGATAATTAATACCATTAACTGAAATAATATTTTTTAAAAATAACACATATTCAATTAGAAAGAGCGTGTGGAAATATGTGTGGAAAACATATCAAACAGTGTGTGGAAAAAATTGGATTCATGTACATGCCATCCAAAGGAAACTTGAATCAAAGAATAGTCCTGTCCCATATATATTATATTTTTTAACATCTTTTTTTTTAATATTTTATATTTTTTTATAAAAAAACTGTCTTATATTTTTAAATAGAAGAAATATATAATTCACGTATACTTGACAGGTGGGCACGACGTTTACCAATTGTGGACTAAATAAACAACAAATAAATATTCCAACTATTCAAGTACGAACCATTTACTAATTTGACATTTTTGAAACCATAAAGACTGGATTAATGTACCAAGTAAAGTAGAAGAATTAAATTGTAAATTATTGAGTGAAATTTTGGGAGCAGGTTATGTTTTACCCTAATTTTTACATGTGGCCCCTGATTTGATCATGTTTGTAATGGTGTTTCGAACCTGATTTATCATATTGGGTTAGATTTTATATCACCATAGTATCGATTCGTCTATTTTTTTTTATCTAAATTGCAGCTTGATTTGACCACACATGTGCTTGCCAAATATTTTAAACACACTGATAATTATCATCAGTAAAAGTCCGACGCAAAGACTCCATATATGGATTTGCAATACTAAGCAAACGAGCTATAAGTCAACTCGTAAGTTAGTCCATCCGAATTGTCATTTTTATAAATTGGATTAGGTCAGTTTGTCAAATAAAATAGGGTAAAAAATTCAATCCAACCCAATCTCATTTTTTGGAGGGCTGGCGCTCAAAAATTTATCAGAATTTTTTTAACAATTTAAAATTCATATAATATATATTTATTTATTTATTTTACATTTTAAGGAAAATTAGCAATTAAAAAATTTATACATAAATAAAATAAATATAAAATTTAATTAATCAAATTCATTTTGCTAAATTTTTACTGCTAATCATCTTCTCACTTAGGTGTATTATCTTTCTTACTGAAAAAAAAAATTTGAATATAAATCCATAGTATTTTTATCAATGAATTCACATTTATAATTTTAATCAATAAATATTATGAGATTAATAAATAATATATATTCAAAGTATTTTTATGAAAACTAATAGATCATTAATTTACAAACTATAACAAAATTTCATGCGTAAGTTATAAGAAAGATTTACATTATCTTTTAAATATAAAGAATATATTTGGGAGTCACAAATTATATATTTAAAAAATATTATTACTATTGTAGATTTATAAAAAAATAATATGATTAAAAAATTAAAAATATTTTTTTAAAAAATATGTTAGCTAGCAGATTAGTCCGTTATAGCTAGCTAATTTGAGGTTGAATTAGCCCAATCTATTTAAAAAAAATAAGCTAATTTATTTAATCTAATTTATTAAATTTTAAAAGTTAAACAGATTAGGCCGTGAACTGAACTAGTTTTCCGGCTCCATGCAATACCATAACACAAGTGGTGGGCAAATAAATTTAAATGCATGGACAAATATTAAATTTGAGAGAGAGAGGGAGGATAGCCACGTGACCCTGTCCGCCTAAAAGTCTTGGTCTTTTTTCTTTTTTGGTTATTTTCTTTTTCTTTTTCATTTTGAGTGGAAAGGCTTGGTCTTCGCCTACGCACTTTAATTAATTTTACTGATTATATTCGATTTTGTTTATGATTATGGTATTTGGAACCTGATTTATCATATTGGGTTAGATTTTATATCACCATTGTATCGATCCGTCTATATTTATTGATTTAAAGGATTAAATTATAAGAGTTAAAATTTAAATATTAAATTACAATAAAGTTAAAATTATATGAGTATCAAGTTACAATAAGTTAAATTTTCCTATATTTAATAACTCTTTAACAACATTTAAAATAGAGAAGAGATATGGCTTATGTAAATTTTAATTTCCACAGAGGTTTATACAGGTTTTAAAAATAAAGTGAAGGTCTATATAATTAAAGTATAAAATAGAGGTGATGTTGATATATTTCACACTAAAAATTATATATTGAATTCCATAAGGTAATAAAATTTATTTTTATTTGAAGAGAGAGAGGAAGATAATGTACAATTTTTTAATATCAAGAGTAGTTTGCAATGTTTAAAATAAAAAAACTCCCATCCCCCGAAATACCAAATTAGAAGGGAGGGTAGATAACATTATTTTAAAATTAAGACTGAATATTAAAATAAAAAAGTCAACATAATTTAGCTAATTAAATTGATGATTGAACTGATGATGTAATAATTAAATAAAAATAATTTTAAAGGCATAATATGCTAGATGAGAAATAAATTTATAATGTGTCTAGTTATTGATAAAATAATACAACATCACTATAAATAAATAATATTATAAATTATAATTCTATAACTTATCAATATATGCTATATAGACCTAAATTAAATCATAAGTAGATTTATATGATGGGGTTGGGAGGAATTAGAATGAATGTATCGCAAGTCCATGTTTGCGCCACGGAATATACAATTACAAGGACATATACAGCTGGACATCAAGCCGAATTCTTGGAATTTGTGTCAGTGATGTGAGGTGTCTGCTTGAAAAAGATTCTTCCAAGCGGCAACTCTCTCTCTAAAAGGCGTTACTCAATTATACTAATTCTTCACTCCCAAGCCCAAACGCCTCTCTACATACCTCTCTCACTCTGGTCATCTCCACTCACACAACACAACTCACAATTGATTTCTCTCTGCCTTCGTCACGCACACGTCACTCACAAACTCTTTTCTTTTTCTTTTTTTTTTTGTTTTGAATTATTCACCTGGTATACGACCCTTCAGGCTGACTAATCCGGATTCAGGGAAACAATTCTGGATGGTTAGGTTTCAGCCCCCTCCCAATTGGCCCTGCGGGAGATTGAATTGTAGTCCGCCCTACCAAGCTCAGCCCCAATCACCACTGAGCTAGGAACTCTTTGGTAAATCTCTTTTCTTTCTGCTCAGTTATCACTTTCTCCTTCTTGCTTTCAAAATGGCCAGTGTTGAGGTAATAGCTCAAATAACACACTGTTCATTATTTCTCTTTAATTGATTTTATGAAGCCTCTCTGGTTTTCTTGGACATTATTGTGTTCCTGTTTAGTCCCTCCATGCAGATTTTGGTGGAAAATGAAAACCTAACTGTCACAAAAAAATCAGTCTTTCATCATTTTTTATTTCCCCTTTGGTTATATTATTTCGATCGATGCAACAAGATCACGACGCTTTAATTTAATTTTTTTTCTGATCATGAGCCATACCTGCAAATTACCTTTCTGAGATGAACATCTCAATATAAACAAATTTGATGATTGAACTGATAATATAATAATTAAATAAAAATAATTTTAAATGTATAATATAATATATGAAAAATAAATTTTTAATATGTGATAAAATAACACAACATTACTATAAATAAATAATATTATAAATTATAGTTCTATAACTTATTAATATATGAATCTTAATTAAATCATAAGTAGATTTACAACTGCAAGGACATTTACAGCTGGACGTCAAGCCGAATTCTTTGAATTTGTGTCAGTGATGTGAGGTGTCTGCTTGAAAAAGATTCTTCCAAGTGGCAACTCTCTCTCTCTAAAAGGCATTACTCAATTATATTAATTCTTCACTCCCAAGCCCAAAAAAAAAAAAAAAAAAGCCTAAACGCCTCTATAGATACCTCTCTCACTCTGATCATCTCCACTCACACAACACAACTCACAATTGATTTCCCTCTGCCTTCTTCACGCACACGTCACCCACAAACTCTCTTTTCTTTTTTTGTTTCTTTTTGAATTACTCACCTGGTATCCGACCCTTCGGCTGACTAATCCAGATTCGGGGAAACAGTTCTGGGTGGTTAGGTTTCAGCCCCCTCCCAATTGGTCCTGCGGGAGATCGAATTGTAATCCGCCCTACCAAGCTCAGCCTCAATCACCACTGAGCTAGGAACCCTTTGGTAACTCTCTTTTCTTTCTGCTCAATTATCACTTTCTCCTTTTTGCTTTTAAAATGGCCAGTGTTGAGGTAATAGCTCCACTAACACACTGTTCATTATTTCTCTTTAATTGATTTTATGAAGCCTCTCTGGTTTTCTTGGACATTATTGTGTTCCTGTTTAGTCCCTCCATGCAGATTTTGGTGGAAAATGAAAACCTACTTGTCACAAAAAAATCACTCTTTTCATCATTTTTTATTTCCCCTTTGGTTATATTATTTCGATCGATGCAACAAGATCACGACGCTTTAATTTAATTTTTTTTCTGATCATGAGCCATACCCGCAAATTACCTTTCTGAGATGAACGATCCTAATATAAATAAACTTGATGATTGAACCGGTGATATAATAATTAAATAAAAATAATTTTAATGCACAATATAATATATGAGAAATAAATTTATAATATGTCTAGTTATTGATAAAATAACACAACATCACTATAAATAAACAATATTATAAATTATAGTTCTTAATTAAATCATAAGTAGATTTAAAAGTATATGCATTTAGGTCTATAACTATTAACATCTTTAAAAAATAGTCCTCTATTATTGTGGTGAACTTTTCTTGTAACTTTTTGGTGGTTATGGAATAAAATTCTATATGTTTTTTTTCCAAAAATATTTATAAATCAAACAAATTAAAGTTAACCTTCATACTTCCATATTTAGCAATAAATTCAAGTGTTTAACAACTCATGACACGTTTTTCTTAATTAAAAAAAAAACAATTAGAAGACAAGTCTTTCTTGGACTTGTAAATGTTCTGGAAAAAGAAACTTTATAAAATGTATCATGATGTGTTAACTACATAGAATTGATTGCTAAATAATGGAACTGTCACCAATAAATATTGTTTCCTTTCTAATTATCTTTTTTTCTTTCTTTACTTCCTTAAAAAAATCGGAAAAATATAATTCAATGCCTTTTTACATAATTAATTTTTGAAATTGGTTGTTCAGCGTAAATTTCCCTTGCTAAAATGATAGCAACATAAGAAAGTTTCTAGCAAGGCTGAATATTTTTTTTTAATAAAAATAGAGTAATTTTTATTTCCTTTCTTATAAAATTTGTTATTTTGTGATTATCTGTGCTTCTTCATATAGATAAAGTAATTAACTTTCATCTTATTCTTTTCAAAGTTTTTTGATACCTTGGACAGACTTGATGATTGCTTTGAATGCAATGAATCAAGACTTTACAACAATCTCTCACTAATAAAATTGATTTGGTTACGCAGAAGATTATTTTAGCAAATAGTCTTACATACTTATTTTACTCTACACTTGAATTCATCAGGTGAATTTTTAGGTGCTGTATTCCAATTTGGTATGCATAAAGATGTCGGAAACAGTAGCAGTACTTGTAATTGAGAGGCTTATCTCACTACTCAGCCGCTCCGTAATGTTTATGATGGATCATGGTGGTGCAGAAATCACTGATACCGTAGGTGATCTAAAGTACATTAAAAGCTACCTAAAAAGCGCCAACGACGAGGCACTGGAGGCAGGCAGAAAAGATGAATTAAAAGAGTGGGTGAAGCAAGTGAGAGAAGTTGCTTTTCGCATGGAAGATGTGATCGATGAATTCTTGTTGAAAGTGAAAAAGCATGGCCAAAAGCAACGACTTGTTCGCTTTGTTGCTAAAACTGGTAACGTTCTCAAAACTGTCAAAGTCCGTCTTAAGATACAATCGGAGATTCGGGACATCAAAAAAACACGAGAAAGACTCGATAAATTAAAAGATTCTTTCGGATTAGACACGTCATCGTCAGGACGGAGAGCAGAGATGTCTGCAACTGCCGGACATGGCCTTCGAAAGAGTGCTCGGTTCATGGATGAAGCTGAACTTGTGGGTGTTGACGAGACTAGGGAAATGCTCATGGGTTGGCTAAGAGAACAAAATGGACGCACAGCAGTAATTTCAGTGGTCGGCGAAGGGGGATTAGGTAAGAATGACAAACTACAAACTTATATTTCTATCAAGACACATTTCCACATACATATATATATATATATATATAAACTAATTCCTTTTTTCCTGCCAGGAAAAACCGCGATTGTGAATAACTTGTATAAGAAGCAAAAAGACGAAAGATATTTTGACTGTTACGCTTGGATCACTGTCTCTCGTTCACTCGAAGCCAAAAGACTATTAAGAACTATGATCCGTGACTTCGACAAAAATGCTACCATGAAAATTGAAGACGACATGGAACAACATGATTTGACTGAGAAACTTAAACAATACTTGCAAACAAAGAAGTATATGATTGTTTTTGATGATGTACGGGACATCAACTTTTGGGGAAATTTTCTTAATGCATTACCAGAGGCAGATAAAGGCAAAGACAGCAGGATAATAATTACCGCAAGAAATAAAGACATTGCAGATAATTGCAGAGTTCGCAGGGCTGACCGTTACACTCATGAGCTAAAACCCTTAGATCCAAAAGTTGCTTTAAAGCTCTTTTACAGTGAGGTCTTTGATTCTAAAGGTTGTGACGATCAAGAGCTGAAAAAATTGTCTGAAGATTTCGTGAGCAAGTGTAATGGAGTGCCATTAGCAATTGTAGCTCTCGCGAGTCTCTTATCAACTAAAAAGGAAGATGTCTCAGAATGGGAAAAGGTACGCCGGAGTCTAAACTCAAAATTCAGAAATAATCCCCATTTAAGAAGTTATTTCCAAGTGTTATCAGAGAGTTACGACGATCTTGATCACCACCTCAAGTCATGCCTCTTGTACTTTGGTCTTTTTCCGGAAGGTTATGCCATTAGTTCCACTCGACTCATCAATTTGTGGACAGAAGAGGGTTGCCTAAATCATGATGATGGTGATCGAGTAAGGACTGAGGAAGTAGCGGAAAGTTACTTGTGTGAACTAATTAATCGGAGCTTGGTTAAAGTATCGGCAAGGGATCCTGATGGCAGAGTTCGAAGATGTCACATCCATGATTTAATGCACGAATTTCTTCTCAAGAAGTGTGAGGATCTGGACTTTGGACAAGTCATAAAAAGTGAGCAGTTTCAGTTTCATCCATGGACCAGGCGCCTGTCGATCCTCACAAATAGCATTCATGATGATATTACAAGGGCTGCAAAACACAAGAGAGTGAGGTCTTGCTTTTGTTTTAACTTACAAGAGTTGCAAAAGCCTCTGGTGCAATCATTTCTATCCAGCTTCAAGTTCTTGAAAACCCTGGACTTTGAAGATGCTCCTCTCGATCATCTTCCCAAAGCCGTCGGGACTTTGCTGCATCTAAAGTATCTGAATCTAAGGAACACGCGGATCACAGCCATTCCTAAGTTTATTTGTAAGCTTCTTAATCTAGAGATTCTGAACCTAAAGCATACTCTAGTAACAGAGCTGCCACCACATATTTACCAGCTTGTCAAGTTGCGTCATCTCATAGCATATTCATCTTCTCATGGAGTAATACTAAAGAAAGGCATCAAGAGTTTAAAGGCTCTGCAGAAGCTAGCAAAAGTTGATGCATCTAATGATGAGGATGGTGTCATCGAGGAATTGATTCACATGAAGGAAATGAGGAGGCTGGGCATTATTAACATAAGGAGGCAACACGGGAGACCGCTATGTACTGCAATAGAGAATATGCAGCTTCTTTGCTCATTAAGTATTGCAGCACCATATGCCGGTGGGATCAGTGAAGTTCTTAGTTTGCATTCCATAAACAACCCTCCTGAGGACTTGAAACGTCTTTACTTGGTTGGCCGCTTAGAGAAATTACCAAATTGGATTGCCAGACTTGGCCGGCTAGTGAAGCTCCGACTGGCTTGGTCAGGAATAGAAGAAGACCCAATGCTTGCTCTCAAGGACTTAACAGATTTGGTGGATCTTCAGTTATTGAAATCAGCATACGATGGCGAGGAGTTACACTTCAAAAGTGGATGGTTTAAGAAGCTTAAGGTTTTGGAATTACGTGGCATGCAGAGGCTTAGGAGGTTAAGAATAGAGTCGGCAGCAATGTCTTCGCTGGAACATCTACAACTTGGGTCTTGCCATCAGATCGAAAAGGTGCCCAGTGATATTCCAAACCTAAGATCTCTCAAATTTCTTCATCTTGAAGATATGTCTAGAGACTTTGTGACAAATATGCAACAAGAAGGTTATTACAAATTCAGCCACTTGTCATCGGTGACTTATTCCATGGATGATGGCCACAATCTTTGTATTTATCCTTGATGTGTTGTGTCAACTGGTAAGTGCATGCTCATCCTCTTGCGTTACCCTTTAATACATTTTTAGTTTCTTTTTAATTTTCTTGGTATGGTAGTATATAGTTTTAATTATTCATTCTTTTTGTTTAACTAAGTTAACACCCACACACACAGAAAATTGAGACATTGAAAGTGAGTTGTGGAATCTGATTGTCTCAATTAATATTGCTGTTGTATTTTTATAATCGCGTGGTTGTTAAAGTGATCATATTACAATTGCTAATAAATTCTCAATTTATAAACTGTAAAGTATGTGATGTGTGTGTCTTTAAAGTAAAAAAGATGGAGAGAGAAAAGGGAATGGGTCGGAGTCAAAATAATATCCATTTTATGCTTCTTGCTTTGTTTGGGTCTATCTCAGTTTGAAGAAACTTACATATAGTCCAAACATCATGCTTCCAAATATTTTTTTTAATATCTTCAAACATTATTAAGTATTGACATCAAGTTTTTTTTTTACTTTCAATTTATTTATTTATATAAATATAGTTAATTCACGGCTTCTGTTGTCAGATTTCTGGAGCGTCAGAAGAACATGCATGAACCCAAATAAATGTCGATCGGCACTGAGTACATTTCATGGATTGTTGTTCGCTGAATTTCTAGAACCTACAAATAATGTTTTTGTTTTGGGCTATCGCAGTGAACTCGTGTGTACGTAATGTGTGCGCTTCATTTTTAAGTTCGGTATTTGCTGCACTTACATATCATTGAAGTTTGTAATTCACGTGTGACAATATATGGGTGTATGTAATGATATTTTTAACTTGATTTATTATCTTACTGTGTTATATTTTATTTCACCATATAACTTATATCTTGATCCGTTTATTTATACTTCTTCGTCTAAATCGCACCTCTGACCTCTATCATGCTAGATATTCATATTCTAAACACACATGCCGAATCATCAGTAATGTGTGACGTAAAACCTGTCATTGTGCTATATATCAATACTAAGCTGGATATTTGTCCCCAAAAAAAATAGTAAGCTCGAATAAAATCTGTTGGCGGTGAAAAAAATTTAAATTTTACATCGAGATTATCCAAAAAAATATTAGATAAATTGATAATTAATATTATTATCTAGAAATAATATTTAGAAAAAACACATCTTCGATCAATTTGAAAGAAATTATTAGAGCTGGATTTTTTTTTTTTGCTAAAAGGATTTGGATACAATGTCATTTTAAAAAGCTAACACACACACACACACACACACACACACACACACACACACACAATTAATCATCAATAGGTTATAGATATTTTTTTTGGTCCAAAGGTCATTGATATTGAACCTTTTCAATTATTTGATGGCCTTGCTATACTTATGATACAATATTAACTACATGTAATTTTAATTTTGGTTGAAACATTTATGCATACTTATAATATTGACAAAATAAATGTGTATAAAAGATCAGATCACTTAGTAAAGCTTAATTCAAAACAATATTCAGTGTATTAAATTCATTTTATTACAAAAGTACAATGAATTCCTTTTGACGAATGATTGGAGACAAAGAAGTATGATATTTTTATATAAAAAGATTTTTTTGAATAGATAGATGATCTTTATCATAAATGATATTAATTAAGTTTTTTTTAATATCAAACTTGCTTGGAATCATTAATTATGAGAGCAAATGTAATATAAATTTATTTTTTTTCATATGAATACAAGTAAAACAAAAAAATTATACCATTTTTGGATAAAATTAATAAATCATCCATCTTTATTTAACTCTAGTAAGGTGATTAATTATAGGTGATTTGTAATAAGGACCAATAATGAATATATTTTGCCTAATCATTTCGACATTTTGTTCTTTTTCCATGCTATGATGAAAGCCTAAAAACTACATTATATTAATTTGGGACTGGCAATAAGTCCCCACATGTCATTAAATTATTGGTCTTCCCTTTTGACCAAATTATATTAATTTTAATATTAATGTTAATAATATTTAATTTGAAATATAAAATATAAAACAAGTAACTGTATGCATGCACCACAATCCACAAACCAAACTGAAATGAGAAGCATGAATTGATCCGACCTCGTGGAGGGATCTTCCCACTAGAGTGCGCGCATTATAAACTGAAGAGACAATAATGGACTTGCGGAAGGATTTAATTTTAAATCAAGACCAATATAATCTGGAGGACCAAAAAAATTATTGAAAATAGGTTTTGATAGCAAAATGATCAAAACACCTATTGTTTTTTTAACAAGTTATGTTAAGATTTTAACAAATATATTTCATATGTTAACAAGTTAACAATGTACATTAAATATGTAGAAAATTATATTGTTAACAAATTCACCTAGTAAATTTATAAATGCGCATTACTAAAATAATAAATTATATTAGGACAATAACAAGTTTACTTTATATTGTATCAAATCAACATGATTGTATAGGTAAAATATATTTTTAAAAAAATTCGTTAATAAATTAACAAGTTATGAATTTTGAAGAATTTTATTTTTTTTAAATTTTATAACTTTATTTGCTTTGAAAAATTATAATTGAAAGGCTATTTTTGTTTTCTTTCTAACCACACCACACCTTATCCTTCCTATATGATCTAGCCTCAAGTTACTAATTTAAATACTATTCTTACCCTTTATTTCTTATGAGAAAAATATTAAAACGAAAATTTAAAAATATATAGCGTTTTGAACTTTAATTGTTTGTTCTTGAAATTGAAAGAGGGATCTAAATTTTATATATATATATATATATATATATCTCGAGGCATATATTATGACAAAACTAACTCATTAAGTCATAGATAATGGACAAACTCATTTTTAAACTCCGTTCAATTCCTAGGAACTGGTTATTATTGATGTATAAATGTGGAAGTTTTTACTTTTTGTCATGGTTGACGTTGATAACTAGCAAGTAGGTAAGATTGCATGAGTCTCTGAATATATTACACATACATGGTTTACTGTCACGGCGGGCTGGCGCGTTGACGTTTACCAATTGTGGACCACCAACTAAATAACAAATTAATTAATATTCCAACCACGCACTATATATATATATATATATATGAAACCCATCGAACACTTTCTAATCAAGCACATAATCCACCCAAGACGGTCTTAATTATAAGTTTTGTGTACGAAGCAGCATCAACGCTTTATCAAGCATGAAGGTGAGACCAATGATAATTTTTGTGTATGTGTGTTTATTGTTTAGCATTCATCAAGCTAGGTAGATAAATAACTTAATTTTGAGTTTTAATGTATTGCAGCAAAAGATAGTTATACAGGTGCCCATGCGCTGTGAGAGTTGCAGAAAGAAGGCCCTGAAAATCGCATCAAAGGCTACAGGTGATTCTTGCATGCTTGAAGTAAATTCTTTTCAATTCGATCTAGGATTGTCAATTGGTATATAATAATTCATGCGTGACATGGCAGAAAAGTCTAGTTCTTTTTTGAGTTTTCATTAACAATGTACTTGTATAACTTGTATGTGAACGTGTATGCAGGTCGGGTGAATTCGGTGGCGCTAGAAGGAGCAGATAGGGATCGAGTGGTGGTGATTGGAGAAGATGTGGATACGGTGAGTTTGGCTAAGGATTTCAGGAAGAAGTTCTGCCATGCCAACATTGTGAGTGTGGAAGAAGTGAAAGAGAAGAAAGAAGAGAAGAAAGAAGAAAAGAAAGAAGAGAAGAAAGAAAAGAAGCTTGAGAAATTGCCTTGCTGTGATTACAGGCCTCCTTGTCCTCCTTGGCCCCCCTACGTTGTTTGTGAATACCCTGTTGTTGACAATAGTATTTGCGTCGTCATGTGATTGGACAAATCAGATTCAGATAATTTTCTCGTATATTATGAGTGCCAATGTAATCGAGTCCAGTCTGTACGTTTTCATTCTGCGCACAAATAAAAAGATTGTATGTATCCGTGTTCATTTTTTTTCTTATAAGGAATCAATTTCATATTTTTACAACTCATACACACTGCTACTATGGGCAAGTATAAAGGAGAGCCTGAGAAAAAACTAACTTATTGACCGGCATGAGGCTGATGAGTGAAATGTGGTGGAGTTGGACTGCTGGTAATGTTTTGGCTTTCAGACGAGATGGACTTTTTTATCTAACAAGCTAGTTTTTTAAGATAAATTTTCTTTTTAAACTTTTTTTCATGTAACACGCACCAATGTGTGTGGTTCAAATCCTAGAGATAACTAGGCACTGGCATCTACCGGCTCTTTTAATTTCTTTGATAGCGTTGCTTTCTTGTCATGTTATTTAGTGCATTAATTAGTGAGATGAAGTGGTTTAAGATTTGGAGTTGAAGACATGGTGGTGAGATAATTAATGACAATTATAAAACTAAAATTAGATTAATATTCCAAACTACACGGATAATTCACATTTTTAGTACTATATATATCATGTGACGTGACATGTAACTTTTTTCTTTAGGCCAGCCGATTGATTCATGTCAATACAAAACATTCTTTATGAAAATTGTCTTATTTAATTGACTTCATACACGGAAGTTGATCCTTTTCTTCGTTTTTTTTTTTTATATTTTATAGGTTGATGCCTCATTTCATAAATTTCCTCCCTTCATTTAGTGATTATCATTTGATTTAATGGTGGAAAATTAACTGCTAGCTATACCATTAAATCAAATATATTACTATAATCTACTTATGTATACTCTTCTAATCCTATTTATAGGGTAGAGAAAGAGTGTCTATTTTAGTTTTATATTTATAAAGCACTTTTATTATGTTTATCATTATCATTTTGTTCCTATTAAATGAAGAGAAGTTTATTAAATGTTAGAGTATTTCATTTTAAAGTAGTTATATTTAATAGGAGAAAAGTTAGAGACTTATTAAATTTTTAGATAAAATTAATGAGATTTAATATTTCTTTAATTCTGATAAAAATTTTGAAAGTGACTTTAGAATAAAAATAGGATTAAAGAAGTAATATTTTTAGATATTTTTGAATGAAAAGTGAATTAAAATAAAAAAGGATTAAAAAAAAGACTTTCTCTCATTATTCACCACCTTATTTAAGGTGGTGGTTGATCATTAAATCAAAATGAATAATCTAACGCACTTTGAAAATCATGCACCAAAGATGAGAATGTATAATTCCCTCGATAGACCTACCTTCTCAGCGTTTTATGGTTTCTTAAACGGATCAATACAATCAATATTTTAAAATTAAAGTTGGACCAGATGTTAAATCAAAAGGGTCAGCAGGTCTCAATTTTTGTGATCTAACATGTTAGACCAACGGTCAATTTGGAGACATGATAATTAAGTAAAAATGACATTAATACATATATTAATATATTTATGGAGTAAATTCACAGTATGTCTTGTTTATAATAAATAATATAACATTACTATATAAATAAACCATTTATAAATTCTATTTTTATATATTTGTCAAATGTAAGTAGATATTGGTTGAATCAAATAAACGAAGATTCAAATGTATTTACATTGGATTTATAGCGGTCAACATCTAGAAAAATAGCCTCACATCATATTATATGCATGTCAAGGGTTCAAAAAATGAAATTGGTTCTTAGTATAGTCTAATTTTAAAATTTTTCTTATTTTTAAAAATTTTTAAGCTTTTTTATATTATATTTAGACTTGTCTGATTTTTTTAAAAATGTTTCGGTCCCGACTTAACTCTAGTTCTTGGCTCAATGGCAACTTAGAGCCTGTTTATTTTCTATTTTTAAATACTGTTTTTTTTGTTTTTGAAAACAGAAAAATTAAAAAACGTGTTTGGTTAAGTATTTCTATATACTTGTTTGCAAAACTGTTTTCATTTTTTTTGTTCTTAAAATAAAAAAAATAGAAACAATTTCAAGTTATTTTATATTTTTTTAAAAAATATACTACATTTAATTATTAAAATTAGAATTATGTTAATCAATTTTTATCATAAATCACCATCATTAACCACACATAATTATCACTATCAGCTTATTTTTTTAATTCTAAAACTGTTTTTAAATTAATATAACGAAACAGATTTTTATTTTGTTTTTGTTATGAAAAACAATTCTAAAAGTTGCACTACAAAACAGTTTTTAAAAATAAAAAATGAGAACAAAAGCTAAACAGACCGTTAATTTCGACCCAACCCAGTTTAATTTAGAGCAAAACGTAATAGTTGATCCAAATCCGTTCTTAATAACATGCATCACAAATGCATGAGCAAATTATAA
>NW_026556514.1:0-34923 GCF_029017545.1 Prosopis cineraria
GTAAATGTTTTGTTATCTATTGTGCAGATTTTGGTCATGTAGTGGATTTTCTTTCCCATACTCTCTTATCTAGTTTGCCATGAATAATTTAATTTTGACATGATCTTTGTGATGTTTTGACAAAAAAAAAAAAAAAAAATAATAAATAAATAAGTGATTTAAAAAAAAAGTGGAGAAGAGGATGGAGAAATTAATAATAAAGGTTTGCTTGCTAGCCTGATATAATTATAGGCATATTCTGATTATAAATTTTCCTCAAATGATATAAAAAATGTTTTCTGTGGTCATTAGGCTAAATTTTGGAATTAGATTTTAAATATGTTATAGTATGAAAGGGGATATAAATGGGTGGTGTCATGGCTTTGACCCTTGTACCAGCAGAGGCTTTTGTTTGTTTATAACATCCCTTCTTTATTTGTATGCTCATTATTTTGCTAGAAGAGAGTTCCATTTTTAGCTATTTTGAACTCATAATTGAAATCCAACAAAAATAAGAGAGTAATATTTGTTTGGTGTACTTATTTGTCTTAAGGAGTTTTAAGAATTTCTGCAGGCATCTAGAATGATCTCATATCATGTAAATTAATAGAATTTCGAAGGTATAGAGATCCAATTTATATAAAGTACTCAAGGGTTTTAATGACCCACACATAAAAATTAACTATCTTTTCATAATCTAAAAACAAATTTATGTAATTCCATGTAAGATTACGAGAATTTTTGTAGGGACTTAAATTAATCGCATTATCGTGTAGGATAATAAGTCCTCACAGATATAGTGACTTTGAATCTTTTTATAATAAATAAATGATCGTTGTAAATAATCATATAATACACAATTTAAAAAATTAATTAACCTAATTAATCATTTAAATTATAACCATATTTACCAATTATATCTTTTATCATATGAGATTTTTGAATCTCCGTAGACTTCTAAGATAATCGCATTATCGTATGAGTCAATAAGGCTCTGCAGATATCGATTAAGTTTTAAAATATATATATATAGGATATATATAAATTATATATTAAATTAATTAAAGACGTATTTAATTTTAATTCCTTTATCGTGTTGAGATTTTATATCTCCGCAGATATTTAAGAATCATATTACCGTATAAGTCAATAAGGCTTTGTAGGTAGGTTGATTAAAATTCTTCAAAACATGTAGCTACATGCTAAAAAAAGAAAATTATTATTATTAACACTAAAAATATACATAATATAATAAATAAATAAATGGCCCAAACACTTTTATCGTGTGAGATTTTAGAATCTCCCCAGATATTTAGAGCAATTGCTTGCCGTATGAACCATAAGGTTCTGCAAGTATAGCAGTTAAAATTCTCAATCATAAAACATAAATAATAATAATAATAATAATCCTTAAACTCTTTTCTTTCTTTATTTCAAAATTCAAAAAATGGAGAAAATAATTAAAATTAAAATACTTTTTGCATTTAAAAACACGTATCAAATTTCAGAAATTGTTTTATTTGTAAATGGTGAATTTTCTAATTAATTTCTCTTCAAAAATAATTTTCACCAACAAACTTTAATAAGCCCGAACTACGTGGACTTTGATCCCGATCACAGGTACGTAGGCCTCAGAGTCAGATTCTGAGTCAAGTCCGTTCTCCCTCATAAATAAATAATATTTCTCACCTAATTCTTATCATTTTTATCAACACAATGATACAAAAGAGATAATTAAAATAATTATAAAACCATATTAAAAAAAGCACAACGAACTTCAGGTAACCGTTCTGATGAACGGGTGTTGTGGGGGTGCCTAACACCTTTCCCACACTCACCGACTCCTGAACCTATTTCCTGATTTTGCCGACCACCCTTATCCTCCATTAATCAGTTTTCCAAGATTTCCCTCAAAATCTTGGTGGCGACTCTTCGTTCGATCCGGTTCCCGCCCGCGAAGGTCGGGACCTCTGCTTGCGCGCCGTCCGCGTCGCATTTTTTTCGGGTGCGATAATAATTTTTTTTTAATTTGTAAAAAATATTTCAAACAGTACTTTTAGCATTTTCTAACTTTTTCTGAAAACTAAGAATGAGATCGCCCAACTTAGAATTGGTTGATTAAGAAATTTTTTACATGACTACTTGCTGGGCTGCTTTCGTTTTTCCAGTACTACTTGAATTATATTTTTTTGGTATTTAATTTCGCCTCATTTCAAACTGCCTTATTTTAAAAAGTTAAAAGTTAATTTGTCTCTAAAGTATTTCAATAGGAGCACTCAGTGACTTAAAGTATTTGTTGTAGCATTTTTGCTTTTTAAATTTTTTAAATGTAGCAACTTTTGCCTTCCGATTAATCTTTAGATGTTGACCATTAAGTTAGATGAGAGAGGGAGAGTTTGACTTCTAGTGATAGGTGTATCCACAGTGGAGTGAGTGGAAGAGTGGGTGAAAGAGTTGGTTGAAATCAAAAGGACAAAATGTACAATGTCCCTCGTTGGCTAGCAGGAAAATCAACAGATTAAAGATGAGAAGCCTTAATTGATTTGTTCCAAGACAAATTGAAAGAAAAAGAAGGAAAAATGAGCGTAAGGGATTTTTGAGCATTGTGCAATGAACGACGAGATCAAAGGGTGTGAAATTGGTGTTGAGACAGAGGTGAACTATGGTGTTTTTGTTCTCATTCAAAGTGAATATCGCACGTTAGCCTTTATTTTTTTTAATTTTCTACCCTTAAAAAATGGCTAATAGTGGTAAAATCATATCAAGGACCATGAGGAAATGGAAAATGTGGACAATTATGATGCATTTGATGGCGTCAAGGACAAAAACAATGACGACGATAATAGTGGAAGACTTGACCTAGGTGATCCTATGGCAATGCTTTTTGATGTCTATAATGCTATGAAAAAAGCTGAGAAGCATGGCCTCATCACCACAATCAATTATTAGATTCTTATAGAATAAAGCATGACTTATTAGGGAGGGTAGTGGTAGTGGGTATGAAAGAGATTTAGGCAAGGGTAAAGTTGTTGATGATGACCTAATAAATGTAGAAGATGCTTGGCTCCAGTCCTTTAATGGCAATGAAAGTAATAGAATTAAGGAACTGTCAATAGATATAGGTGGAACAAATACAAATGAAGTGTCTCCTTTTTTTCAACCTAAGATTGGAATGATAAATATAATGGAGAGAACAATGGTGAGGCAGATGAGAATGAGGGAATTGAAGAAGATAATGATGAAGAAGGTAGTATTAAAAGTGAAGAATGAAGCAGTTCAATAATAAAGGTTTGGATTACAGTAGGTGTAAGGGTGAAGAAAGCTGATGATGGTGAGAAGTATAAGAGGAAGGTGATAATAGACCTATGGATAGGGTTAAAGTGGTCTTTTGATGCAAGTAGGCCTATATTGATGTTGGTATGACCATATAGTGATACTGTAAGAGTTAAAGAAGGCTAGATGATAGTTTCCTGCCATAAAGTTAGGTGGAAGTTACACTCATTAAAAGTGACCCAAAAAGGACAAGGGTAGCATGTGAAAGGGCTGCCTATTTCAATTCCATGCAAGTGAAGATAGGCATAGTCTATGGCTTAAAATAAGAACACTGTGCATAAGCATAGGTTCGTTAAAGTTATAAGAATCTTAGAGCAGTTAACAAAGTGAAGTGATTGCTCAGTATTTTAAGGACAAAGAGCAGTGAGACTGTAGTTTTAAGTTATCAAATGTGAAGAAGGATCTAGAACATGATTTGAAGTTAAATGTTAGCATATTCAAGTGTAACAGGCAAAGAGGATGATAATGAGTGAGATGGAGTGGCTTTAACAAGAGTAATATGGAAAACTAGAAGCATATGGTGAAAAACAACTCAAAAGTTCAGGCCCTAAATTTGATGTGAGTATGGAGTTGAGCAAGGAGGGTATTGAAATGTAAAAAAGAGTTTTTCAGTCAGTTGTATGTCGGCTTCAATGCATCCAAGGTTTGCTTTTTTCTTATTCTCTTATCCTTTAAATTTTGATATGACTTTCTTACATTATTGAATTTTGTTTAATGTGTTTTTAAGTGGGATGGAGGGCAAGTTTATAGGCTATTAATTAGCCTTGATGGAATTTTTTAAAAGGAAATGCTAGAGGCATTCGTCTAACTACGTGTAGCCTTGATGTGGATAATTCTCTCTTCCGAATTTCATTCAGTTTGAAACAAAAAGAGAACACTCAAAATTGGAAATGGTTTTGGGAGTGGCTATAAAAGTCACTTGACCTGGGAAATGATGAAAGAGTTACTCTCATGTTAGACATGTAAAAGGTGAGCATTCTATATTGAAACCCAAAAGTTTTTTTTTTTCAAATGTCATGTTTATCAATAAAAGTGGTGTTTAATGGATTAAGTATTGATTGTAGGGATAGCATTTGGTTAGAACATAATACAGATTCAAAGACTTGGTTTTGATATCAAATGAAAAGCGAATGAGGTTGAGCAGCAAAATAACACACCTATTCTATCTTCATAAGGAGATTACTTTCAATGGGGAATGATTTTTACTATCTCAGAGCTGTTTGGACCTTCCATTCAAGCCACCAAGACCTTACTAGTAAGGGCATCCAATTTGATTAGTTCACAACTTGAGGGAATGAAACAAAGAGCTATTAGGAGGAAAAATCAAGTTAACGAGGGGAGGAATTTAGATGAGCTTATTACATGTTGCTTTGGCCACTTTTGTTACATTTATATTACAGGTGGGATTAAGATTTATATTTTGTGGAGGTAGAAATTCAAGTCAAGGAGGGAGGAAAACTTGTTTGTATGATTTATTTTGTGGATTCAAATTGTTTATGCTTTGTACCTTTTTTGTATGACTTTTGATACTTTAAAACCGATTTTTGCTATGTAATGTGATAAAAAGCAAACATATATTGTGTATTGTACTATTTTATAATGTTATAGGTCATTTGGATATGCTTTATGCAACAAGTCAATTTGTTTTGTTCACCTTATTATTGTGTGACTTATTTATTATGGTGAATAGGGTGTGGTTGGTGCTAATGAATATGATAATGAACGCACCAAATTTTAGCAAAAAAAAAAAAGATATGAACGCACCAAATTAACATATCTATTTATAACTCTTGTTCTACAAGTGTCACTAAAGCTACCTAGCAGACCACAATTTCTTGTACTAATACTCCTCATTTTACAACAAGTACAACTCATGTAAATTTACAAATAACAAAAAAAAAATCTAAGATAAAAATAAGGCTATTTTAGCTTCTTCCTTTTCTTTGCCAACTCCCTTTCTTTCTCTTGTGTCTTGTCTTCAGCTCTATCAGTCACTCTGAATCACGTTAACCTCTATGCTAAAGCCTTTGATGCCTCTTCTTCGTCTCAATTGTCATTCTCCTTATATAACCTTTTAATCTATAAACCAACTCATTAATTACCACCTTCGACCTCTCTCCCATATCAACATTGTGCTATGAAAAAAAAAACCGCAACCCTTCTTGTTACACCATTAAACCCCTATTCAATCCAATAAATAGAAACCCATTAGTTATTTAAAGAAAAGAAAAGAATAACCATATCTGGTAATAATTTTGGCATCCATAGAACCTTCAACTTAGATTGCCCTTAGTGACAAAACCTTGCTTGACCTTCGTATTTCACCTTACCACTTCCGTGGCATAGGAATGTTGAGAAACCTCCACTAACCTTCTATCAAGTTACATATTTAATAACTAAACTGACTACTATTGGTTCAATAACTGAGTCCTACTAACATTGACTAATAAACATTTATTGAGATTTACTATGGGACAAAGTTGCTATGTTTAAATAACTTAAAGGGTAAAAATGCTACAATAATATTTAGGCCATCGAGTGCTCCTATTGAAATACTTTAAGGGCAAAAGTAGACTTTTACCCTTTAAAAAATGTACTATATGAAACGAGTGTGAGTAATTCCCTCAGCAGGATGAAATTTTAGCCCCTCTTGAATTTTCCACCTTCACTTGATATGTTAAGATATATTGGTGCTTGTGCAACCACTTAACCCCGTGGTGATGAAGATATTCTTATTTAGAGACCTTCTTTTCATGAAAACTTCTTCATTAAGTCTACTTATAAGGCCTTGGTATCACAAAGGGATCAAGCTAATATTGACATCCATTTTTAGAATTTGAAAATGACCTACTTATGAGAAAATGAAGTTTTCTTTCTTTAGAAGTTGCTTGGGACAGACTTCAAATCCATTTTAAATATTAAAGGAAGTACTCCTCTTTCACGAACTTACACTTTTGGGTGCAACTCACCTTATTCCTTAATTCTATTCTGTAAGATTGCAAAAGCTTATAAGTTCAGCTTGAAGTTATTAAATTTTCTAAACTTAATAACTCTTTCTTCTCTCTTTTGTGTAGGATTGCATGTGAAATTAAGGCCAGCAACTTGAATAGAAGATGAATCCCGTGGCAAGGCTTTTTATTCAAGTGTGTTGGAACATTTGGAAAGTGCAATGCAAACAATTTATTTTGAAGAAAGCAACCAAGACATAGACATTGCGTTTCTAAGCACCCAGCAAGTTATCAATGATACGAGGCTTCAATCAAGAGTTAGTAACCTTAGTTGTGATGGTGAAAATATAGGCACAATGGAGACCTTTAGAAGCAGGTCAGATTTGTCTTGATATGGACTAGTTTGTCAGATCTAATGAAGCTGTACTTGTGGCGGCATCATACAGGATGGCAAAGGTAATTGGATTAAGGAATTTTTTAAATATCTTAGCTACTAACCCAGCATTATGGGCGAGACTTCTGGCAATTTTTGTGGTTTCAACTTTATTGGAATGTGCGATTCACTAAAATTAATGTCTATTTTGATTCTATAAAGCTCTCTCATTAGTTCAGCATAATTTCTTTGATAATCACCTTTCTTAGAAACTATCAAGCAAGTTAGAGATTTTGTTATAGAAGATTGGATCATTTTTTTGATCACATGTTCAAAGAAGCTAACAGATGGATTGACATGCTTGTTCACTAAGCCTTCGTAAAAACTTAAATCTTGTTATATTTAACCATCTATCTTCAGGACATAAAATCCCTTAAGAAATCTTGACATGACGTTATTTTTATTTTTCTCGTCGTGCATGGGTTCTCAGCGACTTTATATTAAAAAAAGAAAAGAAAAAGAAAACAAATGAGTGTGAGTACCCGTTGGATATCAATGCTAGAGTCGTCCCTAAACTTCATAGGACCAGTAAACAAACAATGATAAATACCGAAAAATCATACCCTTCTGTTATAATTATAAACACATTTCTTTAGGAATATTCCATAACTTATCTATAAAAAAGTTTCATAAAATTTAAAAATTATAGCCAAGTTCTTAAAACTTCAATGTAATTTATGATTGAGGTATTGTTAAAATACATCAAATCATATATGAAAATGATGCATTTGTATTTATAAAAACATGAAATATGACTTGTGAATTAAAAATTTTACTTGTAAATTGTGAAGTTGTAGTTATAAGATAAGGATAAATATGACTTGAGTCTATTATTTATAAAATACAAAATATGACTTGTAAATTAATAAGTAAAATTCTAGTAAGTCTTTCCTTAGAATGGACGAGACATGTTGAATGACTAAAGGAATAGGATGCAAGCATATAGACTTAGGGTGCAAGCTGAAAGTCATAAAATCCCAAACCTATCTAGTTGCACTCTAAGCCTATATGATAAATATAATCAATTTAAAGGTCAAAATTATGATTTTGTAAAGATATATCCAAATATCCATATTATAATAAATCAATTATGAATTCAAAACTAGATTTTTCCTAAAATTATTCAAACATTTATTGTACATGTCGAAATTATTATAAATTCATCAAAATCATAGTGTTTGTGGTTGAACAACAAATATCATCTATGCGTACTAAGACGCTGGGTCTTAATAGATAACAAAAGGGGTCTTGAGTTCCCTTACCACAATTCGCTCGGATGTAAAAAAAATAGTAGACTTTGGTAGACAAGTGTGTAATTTTATTGAAGTGTCTGAAAAATTACAGACTTAAACAGACTAAAAACTATAATGAAAAGGGCTAGTAAATGTAAATTATGCGAGTCTGATCGAGTGTTGACTGGGTTTCTCTGTTTTTTTTTTTTTCTTTTCTATGTGTAGTGTCTGATAGCAAAAGCCTTCTCTTTGAGACTTAGCATGTTTTATACCAAGAATTAGTAATCTCGCAAAACTTATGACACGGTCTCTTTATTTTGATAAACAAGCTCGTTTCACGAATTACTTGGGCGTAGATTTTAGCATTACTTAGGATCATGTCTTCGGGCCAACGATATGATATTTGAAGTTGACAGGATTTCGGCACATTTATTTGTGGTGAACTTTATTGAGCTTCAGGGCTGGCCTCTTTAGTTTATATTGGGCTTGACATTTCAATTACTCAGTCCAACTAACCTCATGACCTATTTGAGCGACGCTTCATATTTAGCCTAAATACATAGTTTTCTTCAAAATATTTAACAACTTCTCAAAATCAATTAATGAATCCAAAACTATGATTTATAAAAAAGATCTTATATGATTTTGGATAATTTTTTAAGAAATATTTATTGATAAGCTGAATTTGAAAGCAAATAATAGTATAATTAAATAATTTGAAATCCCAAACCTATCTAGTTGGGCCTCCAAGCCTATATGATAAATATAAATCAATTTAAAGGTTAAAATTAGGATTTTCTAAAAATAAATCCAAATTCCCTCTTAATATAATAAATCAATTATGAATTCAAGATCATATTTTTTCTAAAATTATTCAAACATTTATTGTACATGGTCAAAATTAATTATAAATTCAAAATCATAGTTTTCTTCAAACGATTTAAACACTTCTCAAAATCAGTTATGAATCCAAAATTATGATTTATCAAAAAGATCTTATATGATTTTTGGATAATTTTTTTTTAAGACAATTAATTGATAAGCTGAATTTGAAAGCAAATAATCGCAGCGCTTATGAGATAATTATAATTTTGAGTTTATCATTGTTTTGACCGTATACGAGTGTTGTGAATTTTTAATTCAGAAACCCTTATTATTTTTCATAATTGATTTTGATAAGTATAATAGATGTTTTGATATTTTTATGAAACTCTAGTTTTGGTTTTATAATCAATTTTGTTATGTAACAGGGTGTTTGGTTATATTTTCACAAATCCTAATTTTTTTTTTTTTTAATTCTTTTTCAATTTTATTTTTGATTCTTAGTAAAATTACTCTTATTAATGTATTTTTGTAAATCTATTAATTTACATAACAGAATTCCTTATATTTAAAATTAATTATATTAATTAATTTTTTTCAATGGATATCCAACATATCCTTGGTCAGTGCGGTGATGGACAAGCATCAACCCAGCCCCGCCAGTGACGTTTTTTCCAAGGGATCCCCCCCCCCCCCAACCGAAAACAAATGTTATTATTTCCTTGGTATTTTTTTATTTCGTTTACAAAAAAATATAAAAATTAGTGTTCTTTTTCTATATTTTAAATAGTTTTTCTATATTTTGTCCCCCACTAGGTTGTTTCGAGGAAGCTTCCTAGGGACAATAATCGTTTCAGTGGGGACCGTGGACTTGGTCAACTTTTTGCTTTTATCTTGTTTTATTTTTTATTATTTTTTCATTGGATATCCAAAGGCTTGTGGTCATTTACATTTGGTAGATATATAACCACCATACCATTGGGATAACTTTGATTTACACGGTTGTGTGATGACGAGGATTTTAGCACACAGTTCCAAGACCTTCGTTGTCTCCATTCACTTCAAGGCTTTTGTATTTATTCATGTGAAATCTAAGAACCTTTATCAGAATGGATCGCAATCTCCATCACTCACTTCGATTTATTGATATTCTGGGATGACAAAATTTGGAATCATTTCTCATCTCCCAAATATAGGTGGTGGATTGGTGTCCAATCTAGCTAATTCTCATTGCATCCATATGAAAATTCAGAGGTAACACATTACATTATGATGTTGTCGTTCTTTTTGTTCCAAAAGAAATTAATGTTTTATGAAAAATGTTCATTTTGATAGTAAGTTTTTATATGAAAAATATTTAGAACATCTCTTGAGAGTAATCCAGTATGGAAAAAATTTCAAATGAGTCAATAAATAAGTCAAAGTTGGAAAGATTTTCACTGACTTTATTATATAATGTTTTCTATATGAATACAGATTTCAAATGAGTCAATCAACCGAAGCTTGTAAGCCATTTTTTGTGTTGTAATTTAAGACACATTACCTAGAGAAGAAATTCAATAATTTAGACCTCCTCTAGTCTTCGATGCTTAATATTTGACGTTTAACTTTACATCAAAGCCTTTTCTATGTAACTCTCAAATCCAGAGGTTTACAAATTATCATGTTTCTGATCCTTCATTGGTTTTGTTTTAAGATTGAGTCTTAGAATTGGATGACCATTGCAAAAAGATATTCCTACGGGGTACGTGCAGAACTTCTTGTTTCCTATAAAATTATAACGAGTTCTACCAGTTAACATGAATCATTTAGCCATAGAATCATATACGTACAGGAAATATTATTTTATTTTTGGTATTTTTCTCTATATCATGTTTGTATTCTCTTATGAAAGTAGCAGAAAATGGATGTGGGTCTTCGTAAGTCTTGTTCAACTTTGGCGCGTGCTCTCTGCAAAACGTCAAAGGGAAAGAATGGACACAGAGGAAGAAGAATATAAGAGCGGATGAAAAATGATAAAATGCTTTATATTGTAAAAAATTATATTTCAATGCAATTTCTTTCTTTTTAGCCATATAATAAAAAGTATTGAAAACATAGAAAGAAATTAATAAGAGGTCAAAAATATATTAAAAAAGTAATTAATATTTTATGAACATTTTAAAGGAGCAAAACTAAAAATTTCTAACAAAAAAGGATTTTTAAAATCAAAATAAGAAGTCATCCAATATTTTGGTTAAAATATTTTTAATCATCATTAATTTTTAATAATTATAGCTAATATTGAATTTCAAGAAAATATAATAAAAATTATTAGAAATGATTTAAAATTATAAGTTAAAACAATTACAAGTAATTATTGACTAGAAAACCTCATTCATTACTTCTAGAAAAAAACTAATATGTCTTGTATTCTTAAACATAGTACTCCATCAAGTGATATTTCTAATTACGTTTTTGAAACCAAGAAGATATATCTAAATTATTGATAATTTCTGATAATAAATTTCTCAATTTAACCTTATTAAATGTGCCATATTCTAAAACACTTTTTATTTCACATATAACCTTTTACTTTATCTATAGAAAATTGAAAAAAGGATAAAATTTAAATAAAGTAATTAATAATTAATATTTTCATACACAAGAACTTATAAAAAAAAAACCATCAATAGCTGGCCAAAAACATAAAACAACCATCAATTTTTTCTAAAAAATAACTTGTATGTAGTATTAAATGAAATATATCTAAAAAGTATTCCTTTCATCCCATTTTATAAAATACTTTTAAATAAAATTAAACATATTAATAAAATTTATTAAATTTTTTTAAAATAAAAATAAAAATATTTAAAAATACACTTAATTTAATACTTTACATATAAAAAATATTAAAGAGAATAAATATGCAAAAAAAGTAATATTAAAAAATTTTATTAATAAAAATTTATTTTTATTAAAATATTTAATATTTTAAAATGTCATAATTTTTTTAAAAGAGTTTCATAATTTAAAATACGGATGTAGTATTTTATAATTAAGATGGTGGAGTACCTTTTTTCGGTTTTTATCATTGTCATTTGATTGGTTTGGTGAAGCTCGCAAGGAGTTAGGTATCCAACGCTTACTCACACTTACTTCACTGAGTACATTTGAAAAAGGGATAATCTCAATAAAGGATACACAAGAATCAGTAATTACTATTTAGAATCACGAAATATTTAAATTGAGTTTCAGGACCATAATCTTTTTTGCAGTTTAAAAAATAATATTTTGACTAAAACAACCTTGCCTAAAATGCACATTTAGTCACTTACTTTTAAGAGTATTTTAATCATAATAATAATTTGTACAAGGAAGAACTTTATAATAATATTAATGCTAAATTAGGAGCTTTAATACTGAAATATAGTAGAAAGAATATTGAAATTTGAGAACATCAGTGTTAAAAAATTTTAATTTAACATTAATATTCTTATAAGATTTTTTTTTGTCATTCTCCCTTGTTATTATTTGTGATTTGCCCTTTGAAAATGGGACAGCAATGGGAGAAGAAATTAAATAAGGAGAATTTCAGTTGAGAACTCATGTAAATGTTTACTTTCAAATCAGACCTAATAAAATCTTAAAATACATTGTAGAACTAATGAATTGAATTGAAAATAAATTTTGATAAAAATTTACCAAATGCCCTTTATTTTTCAACATAGGAGGTGAACTTTTAAAATTTTAACATAAGTTATCATTTTACAAATGTATACTTATTAATTACTTGAATTTGAAAAGACCCTGCAGCATGGCATGGTTATAAAGCAACCAGGTTTGTAATCACCAGACAGTGTTGTATGAAGAATTGCTTAGAATAAAAGACAAAGTCTTATACATCAAGTAACATTCAAAGCACTTTAAGGCTTGTTTGTTTAAAATTAAAAAGTAAATGGTTTTTACGTAGTTTTGAGATTTTATAAAAATAAATTTATTTTGTAGAGATTTTATAAAAAGTAGACATTATTTTATGTTTGGTTACAATAGTAAAAAATTGATTATTAATGAGTTATTTTTAAATTTTATGATATCTTCCTTGATTTTTATTTTATAAAAGTAATTTATTATTATATTATTTAAAACTTTTATGATATTTTTGTGTGTTCCCCCTCTTTAAAACGCACTCTCTCATCTACCGTATTAGATTATTTTTAGAGTAGCTTCTTAAAATAATTAAAGATTTACCCTTTTTGGAATTATGATTATTTTTAAAAGTTTAATCGAATATAATATAAACTTACAAAATTGTTTATCAAAGTATTATTAATGAAACTTTATACTTATTAAAGTATTTTATATTTTAAAAAGTTAATTTTTTTAAAAATATTTTATAATTTAGAATGGAGGAAGTACAAATTTTAAAAAGGTTTATAACTAAAGTTTTTCTCCCATATACGGCCAATGTAGTGGGACGTAGAATCCCTCCTCTGTTCTATTTATTGTCGGACCATCTGACCTATTTTCTTTTTTTTTTTGGTATATTTTATAGTATTTTTTTAAATTATTATATATTAAATAAAAATAAAAATATTATAAAGGATTTATAATAAGTGGGTATGGGCTCAGAATAAAAAATGAGCAATCAATATGAAACCAATACTTAAAAAAAATTATTTTCAAATTATAAGTAAGATGTTTTTTAAAAGTGTTACTTAATTTAAAATATAAAACATAGAGTAATTTTTATAATTGCATGGATAACTGTAAAATATAGGACATTGTGATCTAAAATTTATAAGTAATTACTTATCTCCTTTACATTTTCACTATATTAAAAATTTAAATCTTCCACTCATTTTTAAAAATTGAACCCATTAAAATATTCTTTTCCTTCTAATTATATTATATTGTAATTGAAAATTAATATCCCGTATATCACACTGCTATAAGATCAAGCGGATGAGAATGGAATGACTTGGACGGTGTGGACAAACATAAACCATTCGAGGAATCTTCCTGGGGATAATAATTTATTATATTTTTATTAACTTTTCAAACGGGAACATAATTTTTGTCTAATTAACATGGGCAGCAAGAGTGGATTCTTTTGCATGTGTTTGAAAGCATGATTAGATTCTTCCATAAACGCTGGTTTTATTAGGATATGGGATACAAGGGAATATTGACTAGAGATTTTTTTTAATTAATATTAATATTGACTCTTGTTAATGGATGACTTTTCACCTTGTTCGAGGCTGCCTTTGACATTCGGGTGTAGTGACGAATCCAAAAAAATAAATCGAGGGACATAATTTTTTTAAAAAATAAATATTAATATTTTATTAAAAAATATAAATTTAATTATGTATTAAATTATATTAAAGGTATAATTTAATAAAATTAAATACTAAAAACAATGCATAAACATAAAATTATAATGAAAAATTATCTTTATATAAAAACTTGTTATGTCAGTTTTATGTTTTTTAATTTGATATACCTTTTCTGTATAGAAGAGAATTAATTTGTGATATTCCTTAAATTATATGTATGTGTAAATTCCTTAAATTATAGTCGGGATCGGATTAGGTGTGGAAGAAAAAATTACGATAAACTCTATGCTGGTGCTTGAATCAAAATATTAGTCCTACAATTCCTATGATGTTTCATAATAATAACAATAAACATTAACCCATTTAAGACTTGCCATACAATTTTCCCAATGACACCTTCCATGTGCTGTGCGTGGGATTTCAATGGACCACCACAATTTTTTTTAACCATATCCTCGATCTAATCCATATCAAATTGATGAGACTTTAACAAGGATCTACACTAATTCAAATCGAATTAGTACAGGACATTTTTAAATGAAGGTTCTACCACCAACCCTAATACATTTCATAACTCAAATTCAAGACATCTCGAGAAGCTAGTAATTGAATTAAGCTTGTGATGGTAATGGATCATTGAGAAAAGGTCATATTGAACTGTGGTGGTGGTCACCACCGAAGTGGCCTCCGTCATGGTGGTGGTGGTGGTGTTCATGGTGACTGGTGTGGTGATGTTGGTGGACGTCGTGGTTGCTATGGTAGTGGTGGTGGCGGCTTCTTTGGTGATGGCCATCATCGTTAGTGTTGTGGCCACCATGACCGCCATCGTTGTTGCCACCACTTGCATCACCGCCATCTTCGAGATCGAGTTCACCGCCATCTTCATGGCGTCCCACTTCGGTTGCTGGCTCCATTGATTTTCTTAGTCGACACAAAATTAAAAGACTAATTAAAAAGACGATGAAGCAAAAACAAAAATGATGATGAATATTCCCAAACCTGCAGGTAGTCCCATCTGGCCCTCCGCTAATGAAAGCTCTCTTGCGTACGTAAATGGCGATACCGAACTCATGGGTTTGGTTTTATAGGAGTACGTAGTCATATATGAAGTTCAATTTCCATCACATGCATGCTGGGATTTAAACTTAAACGCGTTTTTTGGTTTTTTCTGGGAATCTTCTCGACTTTCTGCATTTTCCTCCTGCAGAGTTAGAGTTTCATTACTAGGCCAAACCTTTTTTCACCCTTTGGACGGCCGCACACAATTGAATCCATCACCCGGAAACTTAACGCGTTTTTCAGGATTTTTCTGACCTTTTATTTCTTTAAATTTCCGGAAATAAAAACTAAGAAAAGAATAGTCCCGCCACGCCTCACTGAAACTTCATCATCGCCTTCTTAAATGAGTGCCAAAGAAGGCCCACCACCAACTTAGCCTTTGAAATAAATAAGATATCAATGAAAACACATGCAAATATTCATAAACCTAAAACATTATTAAAGATAACCTATAAAAAAAAACCTAAGTTTTTATTTTTATTTTATCTTCATCGATGCAAATTCAGCGGCCAACCTATCCTCACAAGTTTTCTCCTAAATAAATGGTTTATCAATTTAAAAATTTTTTTTTTTTGATTTTTTGGTAATTCTTGATGTAGATGTTAAGTCCACAAATGTTATTGCAATCATAGATTACAAGAAAATTTTCAACAATCTAATTGATATATGATAGCCATCTATCCGCTGAGGTGCTTTGCTTTTTCTAATTTTTATTGTTATCTATCTTTCTGTATTTATTGTAACAAATTATTGCATCCACCTTCCATTTGTGTTTAAAATTTATCAATTATGTTATTCCATAATTTTTTATTCATTTTGTAATTTTTTAATATTAATTATTGATCAAGTAGTTATTATCTTTTTATTATTTTGCTAATATAAATACTTAACATGTACTAATTATCACTATTTAACACTTGAGAATTTGTAAAAATAACATCCCATGCAACCCATAGGTGATTAACTAGTATATTTAAATTTAACTGTCGGTTAAACTCATCTCCAACTTCTATTATTCCTCTGGGTGAAGAGCTTAAATACTAAGGTCCTATTTGCTTATTAGAAAAGAATTAAATAGAATGAATTAAAAAAATAAATATAAAAGTAAGATAATCAAAGGGATATGTGAGTATATTCATAAAGGAGAGAGGTAATTTACTATATGGGATTGATAATCATGATTTATAAGATTTTTGGAGGGCATGATAATTTTTATATTTGTAATATATATTAATGAGTTTTATCATGCTTACTATAAAAGGAAAGGTAATTTAATTTATTTTTGTCTTGATTTTTTCAATCCATTCTATTTCTTTTCTTTTTAGTAAACAATCGAGATTTAAGAATGTCAAAGTTTATGTGGCACTACTTTAGTACTTATATTTTATCATCCTTGAATTCGATATCAACTTCCCCACTTTTTAGCATGACCTTCCAGAATTCTGGCATCAACACACACCGAATGTCAATGGCATTTGTTACAACGATGGAGAATGTGATGCAGAATGTTACAAACTCACTTGCCTCATTTTAAAGCATTCCCATCTCTGGTCGTATATATGTAGTTTCACAAACATAATCACTTTTTGCAGTAGTCATTTTAAATTAGAAATTTCGTATGATAGTAAACGAGTCATTAGCCCAAAAAACAAAAAGATCAAATTTAGGTGAAATTGGGTATCACATTTTTGGGGAGTTAGGAAGCACATGCCGGTTGGTTTACTCTAACCCCACCAATGCCTTTCGGTTTTGCGATTTCATTCCCCCCCCTTTTTTTGACTGTTTCCCTTTTTTCGACTGTTTGGTAGATATATAACCAGCCATACCATTTCGACAACTTTAATTTGTTGTATATGTGTCAAAAGTGTGTGTGTGTCAAAGTCCCACATTGACTAAAGGAAGAAATCTCCTAGTGTATATATATTAAGGAATGAAGTGGGCTAGTAAAATGGGCTTGGATGAGAAGTGGTCTCGCGCATATGAGACAGGCCAACTCAGGGCAATCGCAGTTGAAATTAGCCGATTTGCCCCCCCCCGCGCGAGTTTAAGAGGCACTGGGTTCCTTTTACCCGGTTATTTTTACAAAAAATGGTTAAATAAATAATTATTTTTGCTTACCTGAAAAACCTCTGATTTAGCTGTTTTCAAGTTGAACTTGAGGCGTTGGCAGTTTTCTGGAAACTGAATTCTGTGCGTTAATATTTTTCCTGCCAAACATCTCCAGATTGAACGCTGAACGTTTTCCGATTAATGGACGTGCACGTTTCTGCTGTTTAAGACGTGTAACTGAAGCATTAATCCATGAACGTTTGTTGTTTAATGTGTGTATAACCGAAGCATTAACCGGTAATTATAACCCAACGTTTGTGTCTCAATCCTCAGCCTATAAATAGACATTGGTGCGGACAGAACAGAGAGAAAGCGTTCTCGTCCTCTCCTCTGATCTTCTGTTCGTCTGTTTTTGTTCGTTGTCTCCGCTGTTCTGTTTCCTTGCTCCGCCACAGGAAGTGCTCGTTTAATCCTGGGGGACTACCGGTCCACCGTCCAGGTGTACCGGAATAGTTCTTAAGGATAGTGTTCATTCGAACAAGACTCAAGCAATTATTAGCTCGATGTTCACCTCTGCATTTGCTGTTTCTAACATTCTTAAGAACTATTCAAGCCAATGGCGACCGACGGTGCTGAGAATGTCACTCCCGAAGGTGTGCTCAGTGGTTCGGCTGGAGGTCAATTCGTCCCTGCTGCTGTTGCCGTTCCCCTGCCAAGGCTGTTCCCTGACATATCAAAGATAGAAGTCTTTGATGGCCGGAACTTCAAACGCTAGCAGGAACGTGTCTTCACTGTTCTTGACATGCATGGTGTGGCCACTGCTCTTGCTCAATCCGAGCCTCCTGCTGATACTGATCAAGCCCAGAGAGTTGCATGGACTCATTCAAATAAGGTATGCCGACACACTATCATTAACACTTTATCTAATGATTTGTTTGATGTCTACTGTGTCTACTAGGAAGCTTGTAAAATATGGGAGTCCCTGGTGACAAAGTACACTGCTGAGGATGCCGGCAAACAAAAATTTGTTGTGGGCAACTACTACAAATGGGAGATGATCGAGAACAAGGATGTCAAGGAGTAAATTAACGAATATCATAAGCTGCTGGAGGAGCTTCGTGCTGAAAACATCAACCTTCCAGACGAGTTTATTGCTGGGATACTGATTGAGAAGCTGCCAGAATCATGGTCTAACTACAAACAGCAATTGAAACACAAACAGAAGCAGCTGTCCTTGACTGACTTGATCACTCACATCATCATCGAAGATACCAACTGCAAGGCAATACGTGCAGCTCGAACCAGAGAAATGACATCCAAAGCCAACCTGGTGGAGACAAAGCCTCACAACAAGAGGTATGATTCTAAAACTAAAGACAAGAAGAATAGGAAAACTGATTACAAACCCAATGCTTCTAACCCCTCTTTCAAAAAGAAAGGAGACTATTTTGTCTGTGGTAAACCAGGACACTATACAGTACAGTGTAGGAAGAGAGCAAACCGTGATAAGCCTCGGAAGCCAAATGTAAATTTGGTACAACGAGATGGTGACAGTGATGATGACATCATTGCTGCAGTGGTGTCACAAGCTCTCTTGATTTTTGATGTGAAGAAATGGGTGGTAGACTCCAGGGCTACCAGGCACATATGTGCAAGCCAAGAGATGTTTACCACCTATAATCCTGTAAAGGAAGGGGAAGACCATGTTTACCTTGCTGATTCCCGAACTGCTAAAGTTCAAGGAAAAGGGAAAGTGGTCTTAAAGCTCACATCAGGAAAGACTCTGGCTCTAAATGATGTTCTGCATGTGCCTGAAGTTAGAGCTAACTTAGTGTCAGTTACTCTTTTAGGGAAAGCTGGGGTTAAAGTGTCATTTGAATCTGACAAGATTGTAATGACAAAAAATAATGTGTTTGTAGGCAAAGGGTATTGTAATCAGGGACTGTTTGTTCTAAATGTTGATGAAATAAATAAGACTGAATCTTCTGAGTATATGTCTGTTTATATGGTTGATTCCTTTGATTTGTGGCATGCTAGACTAGGTCACGCTAGTAAAGGTTATATAAATAGGATGCGACAACTTGGACTACTTTCTGAAATTAAAAACAGAGATTTTGGAAAATGTGAAGTATGTGCAAAAACTAAACAAAGTAAAAAACCTTATTTTTCTAGTCAAAGAGAATCTGAATTACTATCTTTAATTCATACAGATTTAGGTGACTTAAAACAAACCATGACTAGAGGTGGTAAAAAATATTATATCACTTTTATTGATAATTTTTCAAGATATACTAAAGTATACTTGTTAAGAAACAAAGATGAGGCTTTTAAAAAATTTCTGTTATATAAAGCAGAGGTTGAGAATCAGTTAAACAAAAGAATTAAAAGGGTTAGATCGGATAGAGGAGGATAATATGTTTTGTTAAATGATTTTTGTGAAAAAGAAGGAATTATACATGAGGTAACACCTCCTTATTCTCCCGAGTCTAATGGTGTTGCAGAAAGAAAAAATAGAACATTAAAAGAAATGATGAATGCTTTGTTTGTGAGTTCTTCTGCCCCTGATAACTTGTGGGGTAAAGCTATTTTTTCTGCATGTTTTTTACAAAATAGGATACCTCATAAGAAAACGAAGAAAACACCTTATGAGTTATGGAAAGGGTTTACCCCAAACTTAAAATATTTGAAAGTGTGGGGGTGTCTTGCAAAAGTTTTATTGCCTAATCCTAAAAAGAGGAAAATTGGCTCTAAAACTTCTGATTGTATGTTTATTGGGTATGCTGAACAAAGTGCAGCGTATCACTTTTTAGTTTTAAAAAGTGATGTTTTAGACCAAAATACAATTATAGAAACTAAGGATGCTGAATTCTTTGAACATATTTTTCCTTTGAAAATTAAGCATGTTTTTAAACCTGTTGAGAATTCAGAGTTTGAACAAAATTTTAACGAGGATTTAGTTTTAAGGAGAAGTAAAAGGCAAAGGAAAGAAACAAGTTTTGGAGATGACTTTTACACTTATCTAGTACAAGATGAACCGTTAAATTTTTATGAAGCTATTTCTTCTCCTGATGCCAAATATTGGAAAGAAGCAATTGAAATTGAAATTGATTCTTTAAGGAAAAATAAAACTTGGGTTTTATCAGATTTGCCCCAAGGAGCTAAGGCTATTAGGTGTAAATGGATTTTTAAGAAAAAATATTTTCCAGACGGTTCAATTGATAAGTATAAAGCAAGGCTTGTGGCCAAGAGTTTTACTCAAAAAGAAAATATAGATTATTTTGACACTTTTTCTCTTGTGACTAGAATCTCTTCTATAAGAGTTCTTATTGCTTTGGCTTCAATTTACAAACTTTTTGTTCACCAAATGGATATTAAAACAGCTTTTTTAAATGGTGATTTAGAAGAAGAAATTTACATGGTACAGCCTGAGGGATGTGTGATTCCTGGGCAAGAAAATAAAATTTGTAAACTTGTAAAGTCTTTGTATGGCTTAAAACAAGCGCCTAAGCAATAGCATGAGAAACTTGATCAAGTTTTGACAACTGGTAGATTTTCTACTGTTGAAGTAGAAAGATGTGTTTATACAAAGTTGTGAATAGTAAATGTGTGATTATATGCTTGTATGTGGATGATATGCTGATTTTTGGCTCTAGTATGTGTGTTGTTAATGAAACAAAAAATTTTCTTTCTTTAAATTTTGATATGAAAGATATGGGTGAAGCCAAGGTAATCTTGGGTGTAAAAATCATAAGGAATGGAAATGGAATCTTGCTTTCCCAAGAACATTATGTTGAGAAAATCCTCAGAAAGTTTATACATCTTGAAGATGCTCCTTTGAGTACTCCTTATGATTCGAGTGTGCAATTAAAAAAGCACAAGGGTGACCCAGTTGCTCAATCTGAGTATGCATAGATTATTGGGAGTCTGTTGCATTTGATGAACTTTACTAGGCCTGATATAGCTTATGCTGTAGGCAGATTGAGTAGATATACTCACTATCCAGGCAGTAAACACTGGGAGGCTCTGGTGAGAGTCTTGAGATATTTGAGAGGTACTATGAATTATGGTATATTGTATAGTGGATTTCCTGCTGTATTGGAAGGATACAGTGATGCTAACTGGATTTCGGATTCAGAAGAGACAAAATCCACTAGTGGTTATATATTCATACTTGGTGGTGGTGCAATAACCTGGAAGTCAGCAAAACAGACAATCAACACAAAATCCTCAAGGGATTCTGAGTTCATTGCAATGGAGCTAGCTGGGACTGAAGTTGAGTGGTTGAAAAACTTCTTAGCAAGTATTCCAATAGGAGAAAAGCCCACACCATCAGTGTCTTTACATTGTGATAGTCCAGTCTGTAATAGCAACGGCTAAAAATAAGACCTTCAATGGCAAAAGTAGACATATTCGATTGAGACATAATATTATAAGGCAGCTGCTTAAAGACGGGGTCATCTCAATCGATTATGTGAGATCAGAGTTAAATCTGGCAGATCCGTTAACTAAACCTCTAAGGAAGAAATTTATTATTGAAACGTCGAGGGGAATGGGACTTAAGCCTGTTTGAAATTAACGGTGATGGCAACCCAACCTTTGTGATTGGAGATCCCATGAAGAAGGTTCAATGGGTAAGAACAAGTCACTTGTTAGTTCTGGTAGCACTGAATTTTATCCCTTCCTATGGCTTGAGAAAGTGCTAGAATGCATTGAACGGAGGCTAAGCGAAAGCTCTTAATGTTTTCATAGTCCTTACGGATGGTGTATTCATTGCAGATACACTTGATGAAAACACCTATACAAATGTGGAGTGGGGCCGCTCCTATGAGATCGTGGCAAAATCTCTAGAGCATTTGTTAAAACCAGGCAAGTGCATGGCCAATAACATGCAAAACTGTCGTTAACAGCAGAGACTGTGGGGGTATAATCCGATTAATAAGACCTCTAGCACATGCTCAAGATCTGTTGGTTCAATAACAAAGTTATACCAATTTTTCTGTGTGCTAAGTTTTATTAGTCTAGGTTTGGTTCAAGTCGACAGACACCAAATTCAAAGTGATTATCCTCCGTGTGAATAACACAGACGAATATAGATCCTTTTGACACATGTGGGGGATTGTTGTATGTGTGTCAAAAGTATATGTGTGTCAAAATCCCACATTGACTAAAGGAAGAAATCTCCTAGTGTATATATACTAAGGAATGAAGTGGGCTAGTAAAATGGGCTTGGAGGAGAAGTGGTCTCGCGCACATGAGACAGGCCAACTTAGGGCAATCGTAGTTGAAATCAGCCGATTCGCCCTCCCCTGCGCGCGAGTTTAAGAGGCACTGGGTTCCTTTTACCGGGTTATTTTTACAAAAAATGGTTAAATAAATAATTATTTTTGCTTACCCAAAAAACCTCTGATTTAGCTGTTTTCAAGTTGAACTTGAGGCGTTGGCAGTTTTCTGGAAACTGAATTCTGTGCGTTAATATTTTGCCTGCCAAACGTCTCCAGATTGAACGCTGAACGTTTTCCGATTAATGGACGTGCACGTTTCTGCTATTTAAGGCGTGTAACTGAAGCATTAATCTATGAACGTTTGTTATTTAATATGTGTATAACGGAAGCATTAACCGGTAATTATAACCCAACGTTTGTGTCTCAATCCTCAGCCTATAAATAGACATTGGTGCGGACATAACAGAGAGAAAGCATTCTCGTCCTCTCCTCTGATCTTCTGTTCGTCTATTTTCGTTCGTTGTCTCCGCTGTTCTGTTTCCTTGCTCCGCCGCAGGAAGTGCTCGTTTAATCCTAGGGGACTGCCGGTCCACCGTCCAGGTGTACCAGAATAGTTCTTAAGGACAGTGTTCATCCGGACACAACTCGAGCAATTATTAGCTCGCTGTTCACCTCTGCATTTGCTGTTTCCAACATAATTTACAAGGTTGCGGTAATGATGAGAATTTTAGCAGAATTTCAAGACCTTCGTTGCCTCCATTCACTTCAAGGATTTTGTATTGACTTATGCAAAAATCTCAGAGCTTTGTCAGAATGGATCTGCAATCTCCAATCACTTCGATTTATTGATATTCTGGTATGTCAAAATTTGGAGTCATTTCTCATTTCTCAAATATAGTGGTGGATTGGCGTCCAATCTAGCTAATTCTTCATTGCATGCATCCATATGAAAATCCAGAAGTAACAGATTACATTATCATCTTGTTGTTCTTTTTGTTCCTGGGGAAATTAATGTTTTATGAATTCATTTTGATTGAAGTTTTTATAGCAGAACATCTCTTAAGCGTAATCCAGCATGAAAAAAAATTTCAAATGAGTCAATAAATAAGTTAACGTTGGAAAGATTTTCATTGACTTTAATATATAATAATGTTTTCCATATGAATACTGATTTCAAAGGAGTCAATCAACCAAAGCTTGTAAGTAATTTTTTGTGTTGTAATTTAAGAAATATTACCGAGAGAAGAAATTCAATAATGTAGACTTCTAGTTTTGGATGCTTAATATTTGACGTTTAACTTTATATCAAAGCCTTTTCCATATAACTCTCAAATCTAGATGTTTACAAATTATCATGTTTCTAATGTTGGATAGGGAGGCGCAATGAAAGATTAAAATTTTAAATCTCTATTCTGATGTGGACCAAATGAACTCGTTTAAATCAATATGGATAAAATAATTACATTTTTAATTGTGAGCTTTTCACATGTTGTCTTCAAGAAATTAGATCTCAAGAGCTAATAATGTAAATCTGTTCCCTTTATTGATATTCACACGAACAACTTTTAACTTAAATGGCATGCTAGAGCTCGAACGACACTTTTCTCTGGGCTGTTTTCGTGGCTCTCACTGTGTTTGCCATTAGGACTTTTTTGACTCTCACTACTTTCATCAAGCATGTCCCTATCTATATATAATATATAGATTAGAGTTTTTGTCTTCCACTTGAAGAGCCCACAAAAATTTAATTAAATTTATCTCATAAATTTAATCTATGATATTATATCTAATTCAAATTTATTTCATAAATTTAAATTATATAACTGACATGATATTCTCTCATATCATGTTAGTTATTAAATTTAATCTATCACATAAAATTAAATTAAAACTAACACAATATAATATAATATAATATAATATACACATATACATATTATATTATATATGTATATGAATATATATATATAATTATATTTTAAATTTTATATTTCATATAAATATATATACACATACATACAAATATTTATCAAATAAATATTCAAATATATATATATATATAAAATTTGTTCACCCTAAAAAAGCATTATGTTCATTGAATCTAGACATATTTCAGATTCAATGAATTTGGATATTATAGCTCAAGTTTGGTTATTCTTGTATGTGACCCTGTAGGCTCATATGAAGTTGGTAGTAAGCTAATTATGCTACTAGCTCACAAGTCACAAGTTACCTCTAGTAAGACATTGCAACTACCTAGTCTATATAGCGATCGATGATCTGATATAACCTATCATATAACCGTATCACATTTCTTTTGTCACATGATATTTCAGTCAAGTATGAGATATGAAATTGTCATTCTCCTTCCTAACCATTACTTTTTAGATCTCTGAGTGGACTGATTATAACAATGAAAAAAGCCTTTTCATTATAGTATGGTCATACATTTTCTCAGTCTTACGCATTGAGGAGCCTAATAATATCTCTCAATTAACACGAGGAATAAATTCTATCTTGACCACTCATATTCCTCTGCATAAATATCATTGAACTCAATCACAACCTTTATGATCACTCAATCAAATGTGACTTTTAATTAGGTCAAAATTCAGTGGTAATCATATAGGAATTCATGATGATCTCAAGTCAAAGGGCTTAGTTATGATTACATATGAGATAAGCTTATGATTTTTACTATGTAGCTTACTCACAGCGGGTCAGTCCAGCACTTTGTACTCTTTCAAATGGCTATGACTTTGATTTATATTTTTATAATTAATCAAAGTCATACTAGTCTTATTTCATCTATGATCCATCATAGATGACTGATCAGGGATATTTAGGATAATCATTATATTTTGTCCAAGGATATGGTTATCATAGTGAATATCCAATTGATATGATAACAAAAGAGAAATTCATTAAATAACAATGTGCATAGTACAGTAATTGGTTATAAGGTATAATTTCCAACACCTAATTCTTCATTTTTGTTTTAAGATTGAATCTCAGATTTGGATGACCATTGCAAAAAGATATTCCTATGGGTACAACACTTTTTTTTTCCTATAAAAGTATAATGAGTTCTACTAGTTAACATGAATCATTTAGCCATGGAATCATATATACGTACAGGAAGTATTATTTTTTTAGTTTTTTCTATATCTCATAATTGTATTCTCTTATGAAAGCAATAGAAAATGGATATGGATCTTTGCCAAAATTGAGAGAATATTGCTATGCAAATTTTGATTCTTTATTTTTTCAAGGAAGCTGATACATATAGAAGAAGAGGAGAAAATGAAATCCCCTAAAATCCTCCATCAATAAATGACATAATAAACTAAAATAAAAGAGAGATATTATGTAATTGGTTACATAACATACAGACAATAAAAACATACATGGAATAAAGATACTATGATTAGGGTTACTAGGTAGATGGGCCTAGTAAACATAAGCTTACTTTTAACACTCCCCCTTAAGCTAGTGAATAGATATTTATCATTTCCAACTTGCTTGTAAATTCATCAAACTTGACTCTGACAAGTAGTTTAGTCATAATATTAGCATCTTGCTTTCCAAAAGCAATGTAAGACAAGTCTATCACCTTGGCTTCAATTTTCTCTTTAATAAAATGTCAGTTAATGTGTGATCATACTGGATAGGATTTTTGGCAATCTTGTGTACATGTAGCCATGCTGTCACTCCACATCTTGATCGAAGAGCCCAAATCTAACCCAATTTTTTCAATAAGCACACAATCTATATTCCTTCACAGATTCCAAGCATTAATGCTCTATATTCAAATTCTGTAGAGCTTTTAGATACAACTGGTTGCTTCTTGCTCCTTCATGTTACAAGATTTCCTTAAACAAAAGTACAGTATCCTGTGATAGAGCATTTATCATCAACAGCCCCTGCTTAGTCAACATTTGTATAAACTGAGTGTATACTTCAATCTTCTTTTGATTTCCCTTAGAGAAAAATAGACCCTTCCCTAGAGTGGTCTTAAGATACCTAAGAATACAATATACAACTTCCATGTGTTCTTTTTAGGGTTGCTTCCAAATTGATTTACAACTCTCACTATATAGGATATGTCAAGTCTGGTGTGAGATAGATAAATCAGCTTCCCTAACCATTTTTGGTACCTTTCCTTATTGATAAATTTTCCCTCTAGCTTTACTTCTAACTTACAATTAAGTTCCATAGGAATATTTGCAGGTCTAGCACCCAACATACCTGTCTCCTTTAGTAGATCCAATGCGTATTTTGTTTGTGAGATGCTTAATGCTTTTGAGGATTAGGGTATCTCCATCCTAAGGAAATATTTTAAACTTCCTAGGTCTGTCATCTCAAATTCCCTTGCTAGTTTCTCCTTTAGCTTAGCAATCTCTTCAGTGTTATCTCCTATTAATACTACATCATCCACATAAACAATCAACACAGTCAATTTTGAGCCATTATATTTAACAAATAAAGCATGGTCAGTTTAATAGTGTTTATAACCAAAACTCTTAACAGCACGGGTAGATCTTTCAAACCAAGCTCTGAGGGATTGCTTTAACCCATATAGAGATTTTTGAAGCCTGCATAATTTGTTCACATTTTCTTTACTTCTCAATCCCAAAGGTATCTCCATGTACACCCCCTCTAAATCACCATTTAAGAAAGTGTTCTTGAATCTACTGATAGAAGGGCCAATTTAAGTTCATGGCAAGTGAAGAAAAGACATTGATGGTATTAAATTTAGCAACAGGAGCAAAGGTTTCTTGGTAAACAATACCATAAGTTTAGCGACTAACCTTGCTTTATATTTGTTAATACTACCATCAAGATTAAACTTTTTAGTGAATACCCTTTTGCCCCTTACAATAGACATCTTTTTAGATAGCTCAACAAATTTCCAAGTTTAATTTTTGTCTAAAGCTCCCAATTCTTCTTCAATTGCCAATTTCCAATTTGGATCAGTTATAGTTTTATCAAAAGTTATAGGGATTTCCTCTCTATCAATATTTATGGCCAAAGCCTTAAATTGGGGACTGAGTCTATCATAAGAGACATACCTACTAATGAGGTGCCTAGTACAACTTCTTTTGCCTTTTCTAAGAGCAACAGGCTGTTGTAGATCTCAGGACTTGTCTAAGGTAAGATGTCATGATTTTGACCTAAAATTGTAATGGGATCTTCCCTTCTTGCTCCCTGATCAGATTGATTTGTTGTTGTCTCAATAGCTTTTAGTTCAATAATGGGCTCATGAGAAGTAAATAGGTTTTGTTTAGGTTTAGAGGGCAATTCAGGGTGAGTTACAGATCCTAGAAACTAGATTTTAAGGTCTGAATATGGTGTTTCAAGTTCAATAATAGTGTGAATAGGTTTAGAATCTAGTTAAAAAGTATTATGTAGTGCTTGAGGTCCTGTAGATAGGCTATTAACTTATTATCCAAGTTGGCTTTTAAGGTTAGAAAAATCATTTATAGTACAAATTGACTAATCACTATCACTCTCCCCCTAAATGTTTAATTTTGGGTAGAATGGCAGTGTTTCAATAAATTGAACATTTATAGTAATATAAACCTTACCAATAGTCGATAAAAAACATTTATGCCCATTTTTGGAGGAAGAATATCCCAAGAAAATACACTTTATGAACTGAGAGTCTAACTTTCCATAGGTATCATTAAACACAAACGTAGTATAGCCAAAAACATGTTTGGGAAGAGAGTGAAAAAGATGTGAATGAGGATAAGTTTCACAAAATTTTTGTATTGGTGTCAAGAAGTTCAAAATTTTGGAAGGCATCCTATTGATGAGATAGGTTGCAATAAGAACCGCATCCCTAAAAAAAAGATTAATAACATTACTTCCAAGCAAAAGAGCTCTAGACACCTCTAAAAGATGTCCATTTTTCCTCTCATCCATACCATTCTACTTAGGTGTATGAACACAAATAGTTTGATGATGAATTCCATTTTTAGCAAGAAAATTTGTAAATTGAGAATTAAGATACTCCTTGCCATTATCACTCCACAAGACTTTTATTTAAGTTTGGAACTAATTTTTTATGAACACAAAAAATTTAAAAAATAGAAAAAACTTTATATTTATCTTGCATAAAAAAACAATCATGTCAAGCGAGTATGGTTATTAATAAAAGTGACAAGCCACCTAGCTTTAGAAGTAGTAGCCACCCTATATGGACCCCAAACATCATTGTGAATGAGAGAGAAAGGTTGAGTAGGTTTATATAGAATGGAAGGATAAGAATTACGAGCTTGCTTGGCAAAACGACAAGTATCATAATGGAAATCAAACTTCATTTTTTATTAATGAAATTTGAAAACAAGACTTTCATATAATCAAAGCTAGGATGACCTGATCTAGAATTCCATAAAATAAGGTCTTTTTGAGACATTATTGAAAAAATAGAACCAATCTTGGAGCCTTCATTTTTGGAGTTGCCTTCAAGATAGTACAACCCATTACATTCCTTAGCATTGCCAATCATCTTCCCCAAAGCCATGTCCTGAAAGTTACAACCATATTTGTCAAAAAATACTAGGCATTTAACTAATAGGCAATACATTTTACAGACAACAAATTGCATTGTATGTCAGGCACATATAAGATATTTGTAAGAGTGATATCGATAGATATAACAACAATCCATGTTCCCATAACCTTGGCATAGGTGTTATTAGCAACCTGAACTCTAGTATGTTCAAAAAATGTGCTAAATTCAAAAAACAAACCTCAAAAACCTGAAATGTGATGTGTAGCTCCCGAATCGAACACGTAAACATTTTTGACCATGAGACCGTACTTAAAGAAGTGGTAAGAGCAGTATCTGCTTGGGCTAAAGTAGCTAAAGGAGTATTTTTTTTCATGAGAATATTTATCCAAAATTTTTCTCAGTACAGATAGTTCTGCATTGTTTAAGAGATCACTTTCACCCTTAAGATTGCCAACCATCAGGCCCTTGCTGTCCCCTTTTGATTTTTTCTTCAAATGAGTAGGTTTATCATGAATTTTCCAACATGTCTCATGAGAGTGACCCTTTTTGTTATAGTGATCACACTTTAAGTGCCTTTTAGATTGTTGATTTCTATTTAAATTTCCACGAGCCACCATAGCAATGGTCTCAATATTTGATGAAGGAGAAATAGGCAATGGGCTTCATACTAGCTCCTTGTGACTTTCTTCATATTTAATCATGTTGAACGCTTTTTCCAGTGAGGGAAGAGGCTTCATACCCATTATTCATCCACAAACTTCTTCAAAAGAATCAATTAGTCTAAAAAGAAATTCATAGCAGCGTTCATGATCAATTACCTTTTGAAAATAGGTTTCATCAGCATGACATGACCACTGGTACACCTTGTGCAAATCAATTTGCTACCAGAATCTCATGAGAGCACTAAAAAACTAGGTGAGATACTTCTCCCTTGTGTGCGAGACACGTATCATCCTCTTAACTTGAAATATGGCTATTGTGTTTTCTTTAAAAAGTATGTTTTGCTGACTCCTAAATCTCCCGAGCAGAATTAGCAAGTAAATAATTTTCACTAATTTCAAGAGTAATAGAATGTAGTAACCAAGCCATGACAGCATTGCTCTCGACAAACCAGGTCTCGTACTTCAAATCCTCTATTGTTGGCAGCATCGAGTCCCGAGTGAGATATTTTTCTTTGTTTCTTCCACGAAGAAACATAAGCACATTCATTGAACATTGCAAGTAGTTATTCCCATTTAGACGATGGGAAATTATAACGTAAGAGAGTGCATCCCCAGTTTGCTGTATTAGGAAGTTCGCACCACTCCCTTCATTCCCAATAGCTCCTGTTGAACCTTCTCCAGACTTCGACATTGTCTTAGGATTCTTATTGCTGGCAGCAAAGGCTCTTGGAGGACCAGTCAGCATAGCTTTGCACGACATAAGCGTTTCAGTTCTGATACCATGCGAAAATTAAGCGAATATTGCTGTTTAAATTCTGATTCTTTATTTTTTTTCAAAGAAGCCGATACATATTGGTGAAGAGGAGCGAATGAAATCCCTTAAAATCCTCCCTCAATAAATGACAGAATAAACTAAAAATAAAGAGAGATATTATGTAATTATTTAAATAATTACAAAATATTACAGATGGTAAAAACACATTTGGAATAAAGATACTAAGGTTAAGGTTACAAAGTAAATGGGCCTAGTAAACATAAGTCCACTTTCAACAATTTTCATCAGTCTTGTTCAACTTTGGTGCGTGCTCTCTGCAGAACATCAAAGGGAAATAATGGACATAGAGGAAGAAGATCATGGAACATGCCAGAAATGGAATGCCACGATAAAACACAGAACGCAGCATGGCATGGTTTAAGCACCAAGGTTTGTAATCACCAGACTGTGTTCTATTAACAAACTATTTGGAATAAAAACAAAGTCCCACGTCAAATAATGTCAAACCAATATTCGATTATAAGCGTATAACTTAGGCACAAATCACCAAGCTATGTGGCGATAGCTTGTAACCCAAGCACGGGTGTTTAAGGCAGCGGGACATTTGGTCAAGCAAAGTCACTGAGGCTGTGATGCCATGTTCGGACTCAGCCACGTGACCTACATGTGCCTTATATATTGCATAAGAGGATAGACGATGATTTTTGGCATACAAATAAGTAGGAAACGTGCAATGGCTTGACGGAGTAGTTGAAGATCAGTCTCTGACTCAGACTTTAGGATCATTTTATTTTAGAAATGTTCTGTGCACAAGAATGAGAAGAGGAATTAAATATATATATATCTATATATATATATTAATTGATGTTTATGTTTCTTTAAATGTAAAGAATATAAGAAGGGCGGATGAAAAATGATAAAATGTTTTAATTGTAAAAAATTATATTTCAATACATTTTCTTTCTTTCTACCCATATAATAAAAAGTACTAAAAACATAGAAACAAATTAAAAAGAGATCAAAATATATTTAAAAAGTAATTAATATATTATCAACATTTTAAAGGAGCAAAACTAAAGTTTCAAAATAAAAGCGATTTTTAAAATCAAAATAATAAATCATCCAAAATTTTGGTTAAAATATTTTTAATCATTATTAATTTATAATAATATTAGAGCTAATATTGAATTTCAAGAAAATATTATGAAAATTATTAATGAAATTATTTAAAATTATAAGTTAAAGAAATTACAAGTAATTATTGACTAGAAAACCTCATTCGTTACTTCTAGAAAAAACTAATGTGTCTTGCATTTTTAAATATGGTACTCCCTCCACTCCTATTTCTAATTACTTGATTGGAACCAAGAAGATATAGCTAAATTATTGATAATTTCTGGAAATAAATTTCTCAGTTTGGCCTCATTAAATGTATCATATTCTAAAACACTTTCTATTTCACATATAACGTTTTACTTTATTTATAGAAAATTAAAAAATGATAAAAATAAAAATAAAGTCATTAATAATTAATCTTTTCATGCAAAATTACTTATAAAAAAACCATCAGTAGTTGGCCAAAAAAAAAAAAGAACCATCAATTTTTCTAAAAAAACTTACTCCCTCCATTAAAAAATATAAGGCACTTTTGATAAGTTGGATATTCTGTAAGGCATTTTTAATCTTTTGAGGTGTAATCATTGCCTTCTTTCCAAAGTGCTCCTAATGATAGTGACTTTATATTAATTATAGGGTGTTTAATAAGAATAAATATAAAAATATAAGGTTAGTTAGAAAGTAGATGATTACTTTATTGGAGGTGAGATTTAATTAAAAATGCTTTATATTTTTGAACGGAGGGAGTATACTCATATGATATTAAATGTAAAATGTCTAAAAAGTAGTATCCATTTCGTTCTAATTATAAGATATTTTAAATAAAATAATACATAGCAATAAGATTTATTAAATACATTTTATAACCTTACTCTTTCAAAATAAAAATATAAATTTTAAAAATAATTTTAATTTAATACTCCACTTATAAAAGAATTTTAAAGAAAACAAAATATAGAAAATGTAATTAAGAAATTATGATAAAAATTTATTTTTTATCAAAATATTTTCTATTTGAAAATGTCAAAAAAGGATGTAATATTTTATAATTATGACGGTGGGGTGCCATTTTCTCGGTTTTTATCATTCTCTTTTCATTAGTTTGGTGGAGCGCAGTGGCTAAATAGCATTAATTAAATGCACATCAACTACTCCCTCCATCTTAAATTATAAGATATTTTTAAAAGAGTTATTTCATCCCAAATATAAGACATTTTGGATAAATTAAAGTTTTTTAAATGTATTAATTTTAATATTATCTTTTCTCTCTTTATAATTAATTTTCATCTTCTCTTTTTAATATACTAATTGATAGGTATTTTATTATTTTATATTTTTATTTTAGAAAGATAAAGTTATTAAATGTATTTAATGAAGTTTATTAATATGTAAAATTTTATTTAAAAGTGTCTTATAATTTAAAACGTAGAGGATAGTTGATATCCAACACTTGCTCACACCTATTTCACTGACTATATTGAAAAAAGGGATAATCTCAATTAAGGATGTACAAGAATCAGTAATTACTATTTAGAATCACAAAATACTTAAATTGATTTGAAAAATACAAAGAAGCAAACAAAAATGATGATGAATGTTCCCAAACCTGCAGGTAGTTCCATCCGGCCTCAGCCAATTAAACCCTCTTGGGTTTGGTTTTATAAGAGTACATGTGAAGTCCCTATATATGAAGTTTCCACCACTTGCCTTGCTTTGCGTGTATGGTTTTAAACTACTATGTAATGATAAATATAACTGTGCTTGACTTGTGCATCACACGCAGTAACTACCACTAAGCATAACCACGCGCATAACTATAAATTATAAATGCGCGCGCGCGCACATATATTCAGTACAAGTAGTACATTGGAGATCAAACTCGTGAGCTATAGCAACACAAATTAAGAATGAATATGGGACATGTATGATGCAAATTTGATTTAAAATTTGTCAGTGGGTTGGGGACCTCCAAACTTAAACGCGTTTTTGGGTTTTTCTGGGAATCTTCTCTACTTTCTGCATTTTCTCCTCCTACAGAGTTAGAGTTTCGTTACTAAGCCAGACCTTTTTCACACTTGGGTTTATCAGACGATATCCCTATGAGGTGGCTGGGGACATATATGGAAACTTGACGCGTTTTTCAGGATTTTCGGACCTTTTATCCCTTTCAATTTTAAAAGACTCTTCATTGTCAAAGCGAAAGAAGAATTGGCCAACCACGCCACACTGCAATTTCATCATCGCCTTCTCAAATAAAAGCACCAAACAAAGCCCACCACCAACTTAGCGTTTCTAAGTAAATAAGATTTCTATGAAAATACAAATAAATATTCGTATATTATGCATGATCAAAACGGGATGTCTTACCAGGCACTTTAATAGGCAAAGCCAGAGGACGAACAATAACGAACAGCACGCAGCATTGCATGGTTAATGCCGTATGCCTGTAATCCCCAGACGGTGTTCTATTAAGAAAAAAATACTTAGAATAAACACAAAAAACAATAATATTCAAATCAAGCATCGTATACATATTTTCAGAATTAATAAATGGCATTATGATTTTTTTTCTTCAAATATAATTTCAATTTAATCCCTTAGCCTTACAATAAATTTTCAAAATTTTTTAACTCATTAATCCTAATTTGAAGAAACATCCCATCATAGGTCCTAAAATGAAACTCTGGCATAATGGAATGAGTTGGATAGTGGGAGTTGGGTTTCCTCCACTGCGATAAAAATATATATATATATATATTGCAAATTTAAATTTGTTAAATTAGATTTGATGGTTTCAATTTAATAGTTTTTAAATGTATAATTTAACCCATATTATTAAAATGTAATCCGAATACAGATTTGTAGTTGAGGGAACGTGCAGTGACGAGAAGCCAAGTCTGGACAGTGGATGAGCATCACCATTCAGCCACGACATCATCACTAGGAAGCTTCTTGGGAAAATTTATTCAGTGGGGACCGCAACTTTTTACTTTTATTATATTTTTGTTGATTTTCTTAGTCTAAAGCTTGTGGTCTTTGCATTTCGGAGATAAAACCAGCCATGCCATTTCAATTAACCCACACCTTGTGAATTGTGATATACAATTCTTTTCTGTACGATTTTCTTACTACAGTCGCTTCCTTGGCTCTGAAAAAATGGCTGAACAAATTCCTTACGGTGTGGTTTTGAGTGTCATAAACAGGTTGGTTCCTTAGCTTTCAGAGAGATCGCAATGATTTATGGAGTCAAGAGTGATATTGAAAGGCTCAAGACACTGCAGAAGCCATCAAAGCTGTGCTTGTTGATGCTGAGCAAAAGCAGCAGAAAGACCAGCTCATCAAGCTGTGGATTAGGAGGCTCAAGCAAGTGCTCTTCGAAGCAGATGACTTGCTCGATGAACTCCACACCAAAGATCTGCTCAGCAAGAGGGACGGAAAAGGGAAGGGAAAGGTAC